>NW_026593947.1:218613-292423 GCF_907164565.1 Psammomys obesus
TTTAAAAGTTAAAATTGGTATATTTCTTATATAATTTTATTATGTGATTTTTTTTTTCAGGAGAACCGAAACCAACAAATGTAAAAGAGCAAAAGAGCTGGAAATATGGATCATAGGGTAAAGTGGTCACTGTACAAGCATATAATGGTATTGTAATACATATAATTTTAATTTTAACATATGTTGCTAATTGCTTTCCAAAATATTTATAATTTATTGATGGTTTTATCAGCAAATCCAAGAAAACGCTATTTTCCTGTATCTTAGTGAGAACTAGATATTTTATGGGTTAAAAATATCAACAATGTAAAATTGTTATTTTTATGTCAGAATAGCAGAAAGTTATCTAAAGATTGAAAACTCGTTAGAATTTTGAAAAATATTTTACAGAAATAGGAAAGGATGTTTTTAAATCCATATGGGATCTTCAGAGACCATAATATTCTAAATTAAAAAAAAAACCACAATAGGAAGAATCAGTTTATAATTCCTAAACATTCTTCCAGCTACAGTGATAGAGACGTTATGGTTTGTACACAGATGAGACCCAGGCCAGTGAAATAGACTAGAGACCCCAAAATTAAGCTCTCACTACCAAGACTGCTCAACGAGGAACGGGCATTCTACTACATATAGTGCTGGGGAAACTGGGTATCCTCATGCAAAAGTATGAAAAAAGGCCTCAGCTTAAACTAGGTTCAAAATATGACTCAACGTGAATCAAAGACCTATAAGAGCAAAACTGTGAAAGAATTAAAGAAAATAGAAAAATCTGGCAAGACCTGATGTATTTTGGTATTGCATCATAGTCAAAAAAAGAAAAATATGGACAAATTGAGCTTCATTGAAATTTTGAAACTTGCACACCAGAGAATAATGCAACTTTTTTGTATTTTTTATTTTTAATTTTATTAATTACACTTTATACACTTTGTATCCCCCTGTAGCTCCCTCCCTTCTCCCTTCCCAATCCTACCCTTTTTCTCCCTTCTCCACCCATGTCCCTCCCCAAGTCCACTGATAGGGGAGGTCTTCCTTTCCTTCCTTCTGATCCTAGTCTATCAGGTCTCATCAGAAGTGGCTGCACTGTATTCCTCTGTGGCCTGGTAAGGCTGCTGCCCCCTCAGGGGGAGGTGATCAAAGAGCAGGCCAATCAGTTCCTGTCAGAGACAATCCCTACTCCTATTACAATGGAACCCACTTGGACACTGAACTGCCATGGGCTACATCTGTGCAGGGGTTCTAAGTTATCTCCATGAGTGGTCCTTGGTCTCAGAAAAGACCCCTGTGCCCAGATTTTTTTATTCTGTTGCTCTCCTTGTGGAGCTCCTGTCCTCTCCAGGTCTTACTATCTCCTTCATTCATAAGATTCCCTGCACTCTGCCCAAAGTTTGGCTATAAGTCTCAGCATCTGCCTTGATACCCTGCAGGGTAGAGGCCCTCTGTGGTAGGCTCCTGTCATGTTCCCTGTTTTCTCCCTCCCCTGATGTCCATCCTCTTTACCTTTCTGAATGGGAATTGAGCATCTCACCCAGAGTCCTCCTTCTTGATTAGTTTCTTTAGGTGTACAGATTTTAGTATGTTTATCCTATATTATATATCTAATATCCACTTATGAGTGAGTATGTACAGAAATTATGGTACATCTACATAATGGAATATTACTCAGCAATAAAAAACAAAGAAATCATGAAATTTGCAGGCAAATGGTGAGAACTTGAAAAGATCATCCTGAGTGAGGTATCCCAGAAGCAGAAAGATACACAGGGTATATACTCACTCATAATGTAACTTTTTACATTTAATACTTGGTAGTAAAAAAATAAAATAAAAGGATGCTGTCAGCAGAATAAAAGGCAACCCCTAGGATGGGTGAAAATCTGTTCACATCTTCATCTGATAAAGGCTTGGTAGCAGTGTTGGGTTACCTGAGATCTAGCATTCAAGTAAGCAAACACAAGAAAGCAGATGGCACCACCAATCTTTGGAGCTCAGTAGAGCGCGTCGGTCGTAAAATCCCTCACACCTATTGGATAGCTGTTATCAGGAAGAGGAAGAAATAAAAGAAGTGGGAAATCTGGGTCTAGGTGCTCGGGTCTGGAATTTCAGCTGCTTCATAGACTTGATGCTAGGATGGAATAGTCAGGGCCAGCTTAAGCAATTCAGCAAAACACTGTCTCAAAATTTAAAAAAAGATACAATACAATAAAAAGTGGAAAGGTTTTTATGGCTGTAGCTCAGTAGTATCACATTTGCTTACCATACATGAATCCCTAGGTTATAAAAGGGACAAAAGAACAAATATTGGCTGAGATATCTAAAAATTGGGACCATAGTCACATGATTCTTGAGCAGCCTCCACTCTATAGCCCTGACATTTGCCACAGAGGTGGTCTCTTAGTTTTAGTGACTTTCATCTATATTTTAACTCTCTGATTAGAGAGAAAGAAAACAATGTTAGGATAATTGGTTTTCTACAAGATCATCCAACTTTTGATCTAAGGGAGATCCAGCAGGTGTAAATTGTTCACATAAACACTTATCTTAGTGAATGGATGAATGGAACATTTCATTTTATGCAAGAAATATATTATAGATATAAAAACATTCTTGCTGCCCAGGTTATGCTTTATAATTTCAGAACTTTTTTCAGGTAGTAGACATTAAAACTATTTAATTATTATATTTTGGGTTTTTGTTGTTATTTGGAGGTTTTTATTTGGGAGAAGAGATTTTAAAACAGCTTTGTGTAGTTCAAGCAGGCCTCAAACTCAAACTCCTTAAACTCCAACATTGACCTTAAACTTCTGATCCATCTACACTTACCTACTGAGTGCTGGGATTATAGACATATACCATAATGCCTGGTATGCATGGTGCTAGGAATTACACTAGGGGATTTATGAATAGTAAGCAAGTATTCCGCCAACTGAGTGATGTCTTCAGCCCTTCATTATTATCATTTATTATTTGAAACAAGACCTTGGTATGTACATAAGGTTGCCACTAAATTCACTATTTGGGCCAACCTGGTCTCCAAGACTCCATTTACCTGCATTAATTCCCCACCCCCCATGTGGCAGAAATGTGAGTGGACATGTGCCAACATGTCTAACTCTTATTCAGTATTCTTGACTTACACTTTTATAACTACCAGTCATTCAGGTAAGTGGCTTTATCAAAATTACTGTGCTTTTGCAAAGGGGTATAATTTGTCTTACTTTTCAAAGGGTAAAGTTAGTTTTTAAATACAATTTAATGATATTTTTCTCATTTTTCAGGGCAGCCTAAACATCAAAATTTAAAGAAAAAGGATGCTGAGCTTCCAATGCCTCAATGCTAGCCTACAATGCTTCAGCATCTTCTACCAAAGAGCAGAAACTTAAAGGTGAAAAGGTCATTTTAGCACAAATGTGTATAGTACCACTGCATTTCATTCTATTGCTTCTACTTACCTGAGTTCCCCAGCCTGTGGGGAACAAATACCCAATGTGTGGCAGACTTCCTTTCTCCCTCAGTGATGCTCTGAGTAAGAATGTGTCATAAATTAGTCAAGAGTTCTTACTGAAATGATAGGCCTTTTTAGTGTTTGTTGCAATTCCATCAGAAATGCAGTAAATATTTCTGCATAAATTTTCACTATGATGTCTACATTTCTGTAAAATAATATAAGTTAAGGTTTGTGGGTTAAATTTTACTTTAATAAATATTCTCAAATATTTCTGAAAAATATTACAGTTAATAATTTTGCCAAGAAATGCACAAAAAGCTTATTTATATCTGTGTTAGTCAGCACTGAACTACTTATGAATTGGAAAAGAAACTAAACTATTAAATTGTGCCATTCAGATGCTAGTACCACAGAACTGTGATCTAGAGTCTCTTGAAAAGTCCCTGGAATTTCAAAGGCCTCTTGCAATAGAAAAGTCCATTTAAAAAATTATGTGGAATGTTCAGGGACCATGATATTCTAAATAAACTAGGAAGAGTTAGACTTTATGATTTCAAACATACTACCAAGATACTGACGTTATAAGCCTGGCATATGCTTATTCACTCATCCATAAAACCCATCCACTCAGAGCTCAGGGAACCCTATGAAAGAGGAAGTGGAAACAGTGTAGAGGGGTGGAGGACACCAAAGCCCTCTGAGTCAACCAAGCAAGACGTGTATGAGCTCGCAAAGACTGAAACAGCAAACACAGGACCAACCCGGGTATATACCAGGTCTTCTCAATACATATTATAGCTTTTAGCTTAGTATTTTTTTTTGGAACTCCTGAGAGTCAGAACAAGTGGGTCTCTGATTCTTTGGCCTGCTGTTGGGACTCTTTTCTGCCTGTCTGTTGCCATGTCTAACTTTAATATAATAGTTTTTGTTTCATCTTATTTTATTTTGTCATGTTTGGTTGTTATCTCTTAGAAGGTATTCTTTTTGATGAGAGACAGAAAAGGAGTAAATCCAGAGGGAAGGGGAAGGTAGAGAGGAACTGGGAGAACTAGAGAGAAGGGAAACTATAATCAAGTTATATTGTACAAGAAAAAAAATAATCTTTAATTTTCTGCATGATGTTCTGGAATGTGAGTATATCACTTTTATCAACAGTTCCTTTACTAAATTGCCTTTTTATTTCGGTGTGACCATAATCAATGGAATTATAAATATCACTGCACAGTTTTTATTATACTACTTGTAGTTTTAAAAAGAGAGTGCCGAATTAAGGACACACACACATATATATTTTAGTTTTAATAAGTGTTAACAAATAATTTCCTGAAAAATACAATTAACAGTTAAGCCAGTGTGCATAAGAAGCCTATATCTCAGTATTGTAGCCAACACTAGACTTTTTACGGACTGAAAATATAAAAGACATTAAATTGTATTGTTAAAAAGTCTAAACTGCAGAAAAGTGATGAGAGTATTTTTAAATCCTTATAAGAATTTGAAAGACATAAAAAAGGTAGTAAAGTCCATTTTCAACTTCATATGAAATCTTGACAAGCAGTAATAATCAAAATGTATGTATGTAAAACGAGCAAGCTAGGAAGAGTCAGAATTCATAATTTCCAAATATGCTACCAAGCTGAAGGCACAATGCCTCTGGCATACAGACAGATGCCACATAGGGCAGTGAAATAGAGGAGGGAACATCCTGTGGCTGGACTATAAGAACATCTGCAAGGTGGTGGAGGCGGGCAACAAGACCTACATGGACGACAGGCTCATTGCACTGCAGGTGGAGGAGAAAGGTACTGACTTCCAGGTGACAGAGGTGGGGAATGGTGGCTCCTTGGGCACAAGAAGGGGGTGAACCTCCCTGGAGCTGCTGTGGACCTCCCTGCTGTGTCAGAAAAGGACATCCAGGATGTGAAGTTTGGAGTGGAACAGGATGTAGACATGGAGTTTGCGTCTTTTATCCGCAAGGCAGCCAATATGCATGAGTTTAGGAACATCCTGGGAGAGAAGGGCAAGGATATTTAGATCACCAGCAAAATCGGGAACCATGAAGGCATCTGCAGGTTTGATGAGATTTTGGAGGCCGGAAATGGGATCATGGTGGCTCTTGGTGACCTAAGCATTGAGATTCCTGCAGAGAAAGTCTTCTTGGCCCAGAAGATGATGATTTGACGATGTAACTGAGCCGGGAAGCCTGTCATCTTCGCCACACAGAAGTTGGAGAGCATGATCAAGAAACTTTGTCCCACCGAAACTGTGTCCCAACGCAGTCCTGGGTAGAGCAGACTACATCACGCTTTTGGGAGAAACAGCCAAAGGGGACTACCCTTTGGAGGCTGTTCACATGCAGCGCCTGATTGCCGGTGAAGCAGAGGCTGTCATGCATCACTTGCAGATTCGAGGAACTCGGCAGCCTGGCGCACAGTACCAGTACAAACGACCCCACAGAAGCTGCAGCCGTGGGCGGGCGCCTTGGAGACCTCCTTCAAGCGTTGCAGTGGGGCCATTACCATGCTCACCAAGTCTGGCAGGGGCGCTCACCAAAGGGCCAGGTACTGCCCTCGTGCTCCCATTGTTGTTGTGACATGCAATCCCCAGAGAGCTTGCCAGGCCCATCTGTACCATGGCATCTTCCCTGTGCTGTGTAAGGATGCAGTGCAGGGTGCATGGGCCGAGGATGTTGACCTTCGTGTAAACTTGGCCATGAATGTTGGCAGGGCCTGAGGCTTCTTCAAGAAGGGAGATAGGGTCATTGTGCTGACCGGCTGGTGCCCTGGCTCTGGCTTGACCAACACCATGCGTGCAGTGCCTATGCCTTGATGGCCCTCTGGCCCTCTTCTAGCCCCTGTCCTTTCCCCCATCCCATCCATTAGGCCAGCCACGCTTGTAGTGCTCACTCTGGGCCACAATGTGGTGCTGGTGGGCTGGGACGCCAGGGAAAATTAACCCCTCTGAAACATGGAATAGAGCCCAGCTGTCTGTCATGGCCCTGCCCCAGCGAGGGGTGAAGGAGGAATGCAGGACCGGAAGCCCTCTGACTTTACCACAGAGGAGCAGCAGCATCTCTGTGTACTTTGCTCCCGTAGAAAGTTGCCCAGAGAACTCCCAGGCCTGGCCTGGAGTCAGGAGACAGCAAGAGTAGGGCCTTGAGGGCCTGAGGCCTAGAGTTCTAGTGTAGGTAATCTCTGGCTCTGACCCTGACTTGCTTTCCCAACAGTTTTGGCTTCCCCCACTCCTCCTTGTGCAATCCACCCCGCAGACACTCCACTCTTCACCTTCTATTCTGCAGCATCTCCAAGCCTGTTGCTATAGTGCCCACCTATGTCAGTAAACAGAATGTCAGTAAACAGCAGCTGAAGGAAAAAAAAAAGATAAAACCTGGGCCTTTGGCTTGCACTATTTTCAAAAATAGCTCAGCATGAATCACATAAATACAAACAACCGAATTATTGAAAGTATTAAATGAAAATTTAGGAGGAAACATAGTAAATTTAATATTGTGGTTTTGAATTGGCCACAGAGACACAGTAAGAAAGGAAAGTAATATCAAAAATGAGACTTCACAAGCATTTAAAATTTTTTTATATCACTTTGTGCAATTAATATAAGCCATGAAAAAATGAACTGAATTGGCACTGGCAATATGACTTTGTTTTGTCTTTTGAAACAGGATTTCTCTGTGTAGCCTTGGCTGTCCTGTAACTCACTCTGTAGCTGGCTTTGAATTCCTGAGTGCCACCCAGCTACTGGCAAGGTAAGGGTGCTTGATTCCCCAAGCCTGTTAACCTAAGTCAGTCCTTAGAAAATATATGCTGTAGAGGAGAGAACTGACTCTCACAAGATGTGTTCTGATATTTTCACATGTGCGTACACTTGGACACATGCAGAGGGATAAATAAATGTCTTTAAGGATTTATTTTACGTGTGTAAGTGTTCGGCCTGCATTGACGTGTGCGCACTGTGTGCAGGCCTGGTGCCTTGCAGAGGCCAGTGAGGGCTTTAGTTCCCTGGAACCAGCGTTATGGATGGTCATGTACCGTGTGGGCACAGATAACCAGACCCCAGGTTCTCTGAAAGAATAGCATGTATTCTTTTTTTTCCCTAGGTTTTTTAAAAATATATTTTATTAATTTCAGCTTATTGACTTTGTATCCCAGCTGTAGCCCCCTCTCTTGACCTCTTCAAATCCAAGCCTCCCTTCCTCTTCTTCTTCTATGCCCCTCCCCTAATCCACTGACAGAGGAGGTCCTCCTCCACTTCTTATCAAGTCTCATCAGGACTGGCTGCATGGTCTTCCTCTGTGGCCTGGTAAGGCTGCTCCCCCCTCAGGGGGAGGCGAACAAAGAACCAGCCCCTGAATTCATGTCAGAGACAGTCTCTGTTCCCATTAGTAGGGAACCTGCTTGGACACTAAGTTACCATGGGCTACATCTGTGCAGGGGTTCTAGGTTATCTCCATGAATGAATATTCCTTCTTTGGAGTATCAGTCTCAGAAAAGACCCCTGTGTCCGGATTTTTTGGTTCTGTTGCTCTCCTTGTGGAGCTCCTGTCCCCTTCAGGTCTTTCTATCTCCCCCTTCTTTCGTAAGATTTCCTGCACTCTGCCCAAAGTTTGTCTATAAGTCTCAGCATCTGCTTTGATACCCTACTGGGCAGAGTCTTTCAGAAGCCCTCTGTGGTAGGCTCCTGCCCTGTTTCCTGTTTTTTCCCTCTTCCGATGTCCATCCCATTTGCCTTTCTGAATGAAGATTGAGCATCTTACCCAGGGTTCTCCTTCTTGATTAGCTTCTTTAGGTGTACAGATTTTAGTGTGATTATCCTATATTTTATGTCTAATATCCACTTATAAGTGAGTATGTACCATGTGTTTCTTTCTGCTACTGGGTGATCTTCTCTAGTTCCCACAATTTGCCTGCAAATTTCATGATTTCCTTGTTTTTCATTGCTGAGTAGTTGTGTAAAAGTACCACAATTGCTGTATCCATTCCTCAACTGAGGGACATCTGGGTTGTTTCCAGCTTCTGGCTATTACAAACAAAGCTTCTACGAACATGGTTGAGCAAATGTCCTTGTTGTGTACTTGAGCATATTTTGGATATATGCCTAGGAGTAGTACAGCTGGATCTTGAGGTAGCACTATTTCGAATTGTCTGAGAAAGCCTCAGATTGATTTCCAAAGTGGTTGTACAAGTTTACATTCCCACCAGCAATGCAAGAGGGTTCCTCTTTCTCCAAATCCTCTCCAGCATGAGTTGCCACTTGAGTTTTTGATCTTAGCCATTCTGATGGGTGTAAGGTGAAATCTCAGGGTAGTTCTGATTTGAATTTCCCTGACAGCTAAGGATACTGAAAGTTTTCTCTGACATTCAATACTCCTCTATAGAGAATTTTCTGTTTAGCTCTGTACCCAATTTTTTAATTGGATTACTTGATTTGTTGCTTTTTAACTTCTTGAGTTCTTTATATATTCTGGATATTAGCTCTCTGTCAGATATAGGGTTGGTGAAGATCCTTTTCCAGTCTGTAGGCTGTTGTTTTGTTCTGATGACAGTGTCCTTGAATAGCAAGTATTCTTAATCACTGAGCCATCCCTCTCTAGCCAGTAAATAAATGTTTGAGGTTTTTTGTTTGTTTGTTTGTTTTGGTTGGCTTTGGTTTTGGTTTTTGGTTTTTCAAAACAGGGTTTCTCTATGTAAGCTATCCTGGACTCACTCTGTAAACCCAGCTGGGCTCAAATGCACAGAGATATACCTGTCTCTGCCTCCCCAAGTGCTGGGATTATAGGCTTGCTTCACTGTGCCCAACTGTTTTTGTTTGTTTGTTTTATTGAATTAATTTAAAATAAAGGGAGTCTACCAAGTGGAACAAAATGTTTCAAGTAAGATACTATTAAAGGGTTAACATATCCAAAGATTTGCAAATAGATATCCAAATCTCAACAATAATAAAATTCAAATAAATACCTTGCAAAACACTCTAATAGACCTTTCTTCTAAAAAGATAATACAAATATCCAATGAATATGCACACATGTAAACATTACTAATCACTGGGGAAATTCAACCCAAAACTACAAAGATAAAACAGTATACCTTAGATAGGTAATATTAGGAAGAGAGAGAGAAATGAAAGACAAAAGTGAAAAAAAAAAAGATAGCATTATCAATAATCCTTACTAACAGGAAGGATAGGGCAGGAGAACCACAGGTTCTAAGACCCTATGACACATAGTGAGGTCAGGCCACTATATTTCTACATAGGAATAAAATGAAGACAGAGATCCTTGCCTAGTGCACAAACAGCCTGAGTTCCGTCTTCAGCATATGGAGCTAATAAACACAGAATAAGAACAAATGTTGTCGGAGGTGTCAAAAACTAAAGCTAAGTGGCACATACTGCCACATAAGCTCCAACAGGTTTGAGCAGCCTCCATCTACAGCCCCATCATTTGCAATGCAAATGCCTTTTCAGTCCCTCAACTACAATGTAGTGATTTTTGATTAGGAAAAGAGATATTGTTCTCCTTTTCAGTGTTGGATGAAAGCACTGTGAGGACACATGGTTTTCTACCAGATCATCCAACATTGGATCAGATGGAGAGCTCCCGCTGTACATTGTTCACCTACACTTACCTCAGTAAATAGAAGTTTAAATGTTTCACTTTATTCAAGAAATACAATATAGAAATTTTTTAATTTGCAAAATTGGCCTACAAACTTTGAGGTAAGTCAACAACCCACTACTTTATTTAAACATTTGCCCCCAAATGGAAAGATAAAGAAACTATTTTATTTTCTATTTATTTCCTTTTCTGTTTAATACTTTTCCAAATTCACATACAACAGTGTTTTATATTATTTTTCTATCTTGCTCTGTTGTTTTTACTGTGAAAATGTTACTTCAAATTTAAAAAACAGATAAAGCTTTACATGTACAGAAACTATCCTAAAATGTATTACAGTTCCTCATAGCTTCATTTATTGTCCTACTGATTTTTGTTGTTGGTGGTGGAATTTTTGTTGTTGTTGATTTGTTTGTTTTTGTTCTTTCTCTGACATTTGCATATAGCATCTCTATTTGGTTTGTGAGACAGGAAAGCTGTGTATAGCAAGCCTGGAGCCACCCTTAGCATGTAGGCAGACTGACAGTCAGACACCCATGTCTCTGCCTCAGTCCTGGGAGCACAGGCATGCAAGACCTCTCCCTGCACTGTTCTTTCTCCTTATATGTGATCTTTTATGAGCATGGGGGTTGCACGTGTGCATGTAGATATGCATTCCTGTAGAAGCCAAAGGTCAATCTCATATATTGTTCCCTGATGCTTTCAAACTTATTTTTCTTTTTTTAATTTTGTGAAATTTATTATTTAAAAACTTTTCAAAAAATAAAAAGTATCACCCAATCAAATTAACCAGAGTTAAAGTCTATAGAATTCAATAAATTTCTACACAGTTAGACTAAGCATTTGGAATAAAAGCCATGGAGCCTCACATTAAATTTTATACTCTCAGTATAAAACCTATTTTCTGAGGCAGAATATCTCGACAAATGTAGAGTGAGGTTATCTGGATAGCAAATTCTTGTGTCATTGCCCCAGCACTAGGATTACAGTCACTTGCCACAGCCCTAAACTTTATAGATAGTTGCTGAAATTTCAGGTGTGTGTGCTTGTATGGCAAGCACTTAACCTATGTGCTGTCTCCCCAGCCCCGGACTTATACTATTATAATAGACTTACATAAAATATCGACAACCAGGCAAAGTAAATTCAAAAAGAATCTATGTTTGCTGGTTAAACTGCAAGTTACTGAGGAGTTAAGAGGCTGGGCTTTAGAGGAGATTGATTTTTCCAGGACCTGAACAATGACAATATCATTAAACATGCTAACATAGAAAAAAGAAAATCTCATAGGGTCACACCCCTAGACAAAGAACTACAGGAAAGTAATGACTGCTGAGAAAGGGGGAATTAGTTACTCCCAGGCATGATCCCTCTGATTGCTTATCCAATCTACTGCTATCAGCCCAGAAACCATATACATACAAACAACAAAAAACAGACACAGCAGACTGTATTTATATATTTGTGTGTATTTATATAATGATAATAACCAAAGGAAAAAAGGCTATTTCAGAGTGGGGGCACTTGGGTGAGCTATAGGGAAAAAAACATGGGAAGGCCTTGAGGTAGAACAGGTAATGGGAAGTAATGTAATTATGTTTTAATTTAAATGTATTTAGGTATAAATATATATATAATGAGTTTGTTTTCACACCTATAAATTTTGAAATTAGTTTATTTACCGTATCACTTAAAATCTTATTCTTTTCAGAACAGCCTAAATTTGTAAAGTTACCTTAAAGAGGTGTTGAATTTTTAAATAATTTGAAGATGGTTGCCTCTACTCCAAATATCAAAGTCATTAAAGGGAAAGAAAACCCTGTAATATGTGTCTGAAACAAAACTCTGTATTCTGTTCCCCCTATTCCTATCTGCCAGTATCCCGAGTATGGGCTCTTCCAACAAACAGCCTGTACTATGAGCCCCTATGCTTTCCTGTTAATAGACACATGTGTGGAAGAGTTGGTGACCCTGATCAGAAATAGAACCCTGTGTGTGGATTCCTCCTTACTTGTAAGCCAGATAAATTGGTTGATTCCCTTCACGCCTTACGCCTTTCGTGTCCTCTGTAACGTTATAGATGAGAACATCTTACATCTCTGCAGTTGTAGTCTCAGTCACTGGCGCAGTCAAAGCATCACTTATTCAAAACTGAGGCAGGACCTTACTATGTAGTAAGACCTGGAAGTTGCTATATAGACAGGCTGGCTAGAGCTCATGGAGATGGACTGCCCTTGTTTCCCATTGTGATGGAATTACAGGCATGTGCCAACATATTCCACAAATTATATTGATATTTTTATTTCTTAATCATATTTTCATAATGCTAGTTTGTCTTTATAGAGTACAGCATGTAAGATTGTTGTAATTAGAAAATGTATGCTTTTACTATTTATAGATACTTCTATATACATTCTATAATGACTATTCTTAATTATTGTGGAAATAAAGTCATGAAAAAAACTTCTGCATAATTCTCAGCATGAGATTTTGTGAATTAAAATATTAACGGTATTAAACTATATTGGTTATCTAATACTAGCAAATAAATTAACTATAGCCGGTGGGAAAATTCCTAGAATTACAAAGATATCTGACCAGGGTATAAAAGTCCATTTTCAAATTTATATGGAATCATCAGAGACTGTACCAGTTTAAATAATAGTAAAAATAACAAAATAAGAGAAACACTTCAAAATGTAATAGCTAATTACCTTACACATTAAAGCAAATCTGGAAAACATTAGAAAAATGTACACAAAACCATATAAGACATTTACCTTAGAATATATTTTTGAATTGGCATTGAAGGCATAGTCAAAAAATATATATAAATATAGGCAAATTAGGGTTTGTCTGAGCTAAAAATTTGTGCACATTAAAAAAAATACATCTGTGCAGGGGTTCTAGGTTATCTCCATGCATGGTACTTGGTTGGATTATGAGTCTCTGGAAAGACCCCTGTGTTCAAATTTTCTGGTTCTGTTGCTCTCTTTGTGGAGTACCTGTCCTCTCCAGATCTTATTTCCCACTTCTTTCATAAGATTCCAGAGACTCATACTCCAACCAAGTACCATGCATGGAGATAACCTAGAACCCCTTCACAGATGTGACCATGGCAGTTCAGTGTCCAAGTGGGTCCCATAGTAATGGGAACAGGGACTGCCTCTGACATAATCTGATTGGCCTGCTCTTTGATCACCTCCCCCTCAGGGGGAGCAGCCTTACCAGGCCACAGGAGATGACAATGTAGCCACTCCTGATGAGATCTGATAGATTAAAATCAGAAGGAAGGAGAGGGGACCTCCCCTATCAGTGGACTTGGGGAGGGGCATTCGTGAAGAAAGGGGAGGGAAGGTGGAATTAGGAGGGGAGGAGGAAGGGGTTTATGGGGGGATACAAAGTGACTAAAGTGTAATTTTAAAAAGTTTAAAAAAATAAAGAATTAAAAAATACAATTTTGTACAATTGGTATATGTTAGTAAAAAAGAAAACAAAACAAAATAAAAAAGCAAACAAACAAAAAAATATGGGACAGTACTGATGGTGCCAAAAAAGCTAAAGATAGAGAGAGATCATGACTTTACCCACTTTACCCACTGGAATGGTATTGCCAGGAAGAGAGGCAGAAAGAAAAGAAAAAGTGGAAGGAAAAGTAGCTGGGCCTGGAGTTATATACCTGTCAGTGTAGCTCCCTGGGAGACTCATGCAGAAAAATCACAGGTTCAAGGTCAACCTCGACAACAGTCAAAGTTTAGGTTTAGTGGGGCCGAGAGAGCCTGTGTCAGTATAAAAAGTGAGTAGAGGGCATGGTGGAGCACACCTGTAGTCCCAGCACTCGGGAGGCAGAGGCAGGTGGATCCCTGTGGGTTCAAGGCCAGCCTAGTCTACAAATCGAGTCCAGGACAGCCAAGGCTACACAGAGAAACCCTGTCTAGAAAAACAAGCAAAAAATTAAAAATTAAAGTGAGTAGCATTCTGGGAATGGAAATAGCTCACTTGTAAAGTTCTCAACCAGCATATGACCTGTGTTCAACCCTCAATATCACAAAAACTAAGATAAAAGGAAAAAAAGAAGGAAAGAAACAAAGAAGAGGAAAACAAAAATGTCAACAAAAGGATGTGAAGAAATAGGAAGCAGAAGCACCTGGTGACTACAGGCCTGCAAAACCTCTAACTGCTCTGTTTTAGTCTCCTGACTGACACTCTTATAAGCCACATTTATACAATATCACCTGCCAGCAAAGACAGATCAGAGTCTACTTGTGCTTGTTAACTGCTCTATGTAAATAACTCGAGGAGATTATGCTCAGAAATAGTTCGTTTCCATCATCATCATTAAATGATATTGTGCTCATGTTCCAGACCTGTTCAAAACTTCTAATTTAGATGGTGAAAATGTTCACTTTCAAATAATCTGCACAAGTCAACACCTGCTGCAAAGAAACCTGAGATTAAAGGTTAAAAAAAAAATTCTGTAGTACAGATGTGTGAATTAAAATATTCTTTTCCCACTGTTTCTATTTATCAGAATTCTCAAATCTGTGAGCACCTTTCCAACAAACAGCTAAATTATAAGCCTGTGTGGAGAGCTTTGTCTTTCTGTACAGTAATAGGATCTTTTATTTCTGCCCTCTCTTCAGTATGTCCCTAAATGAGAAAACAGAACACTTCACCTATAGATCCTCTTTACGCCATCCTTACATTTTTGTTGTTGCAGCTACAACCAACACTACTCTCAGTGTCACTGTACTCTTATTTTTCTACTTTATACAGTAGTGTGTGTGAATCTGGTGGCTGGATTAAGAACGTGAATGCTTTTAATTTCATAGGTACTCAAAAACACTTTGTAGAATGAACATAATTAATAGTTGTAGCACTAAAAGCATGAAAAACTATATCTAAATATCAAAGCTAATATTAGATTCTTCTATGAGTCATTCATAATTCATTGGTATGTTGTTAAGTCTCCATGAGTTTCTGTGGTTTTTTCTTATTGTTGCTATCTAGTTTTATTCCATTGTGGTTAGATAAAATAAAGGATATTATTTCAATTTTTCTATAGCTGTTGAGATGTACTTTATTTTCTAGTGTGTTGATAATTCTGGCAAAAGCTTCATGGTCTGATTATGGCAATGTGTACTCTTTAGTGTTTTGGGAAAAATGTTTTATAGATGCCTTTTAGTTCATTTAATTGATGATGCCACTTAACTCTAGTGTGTCAAAGTTGATTATGGATTTTTTTTGAGAAAGTTTTTCTGTGTAATCCTGGATGTACTGGAGCTCGCCATGTAGACCATGCTGGCCTTGAACTCACAGAGATCCACCACCCCTCTGCCTTCTGAATGCTGGAATTAAAGGCACATGCCACCACACACAGCTCAATGCTGATTTTTTTTGTGTGTCCCTACGATATATCTAATGGTGAGAGTGATGTTGAAGCCACCCACTATTGCTGTGTTAGGATTCATTTGTGATTTTGCATCTAGTAGTATTTGTTTTAAGAAACTGAGTGTGTATGTGTTCAGAAATGCCATATCTTTTTTTAACTGAACCCTCCAAATAATATTTAATTATTTTTTTCTGACATGGCAGTATAACTTTAAGAGTTCAGGAGCACTTAGTTCCATAAATTCATAAAGGAAATTAAATTAGGAATAACCTTTAAATTCATAATTATTTGTTCTTCCTAGGTAGCAGCCAAAGTTGTCTCTTGATACATGTCAAACATAAATACAGTTTGTTCTTGTAAAATTAGTAAGAGAAAATAACTATTTCATTAAGCCTGTGTTAACCATTGTCGGTCAGTCACAATGCCATCATGTGTCCTCGGGGTTCTCTCAGTGAGGAAGAAGGTTCTGATCCTTTATTCATACACATCCTTCTTATCTGCAATGTAATCTACAATTTCTCGTGGACACGTTAACTTCTCTGCAACTGTATCAGGGATTTCAAACCCAAATTCATTTTCCATGGCCGTAATAATCTCCACTTGGTCCACACTGTCTACGCCCAGGTCCTTCATAAAATGAGAATTTACTGAGAGCTTTTCTGGGTCAATTTTGTCATGGAGTTTCAAGACATACAGAACTCGGTCTTTGATTTCCTCTAACGTCAATGACGGTGTATCACTGTACTGGCGGCACAAGTGTGTGATCCTTCCAGGCACCTGCGCGACGGCCAAGGCGGGCTGCAGAGTCCCGGGTCTCCTCCAGGTTCCCTCAGTGTGGAGAGTGATGCTGAGTGGCCTGGACAAGGCCAGTGTGGGAAGCAGGGACAGCGGTGCATAGACCGCGGGCAGGTGGCGGACACAGGCGGAAAGGACACGGGCCGCCATGGCTATGCCAATCCAGAATGCACTCAAACTCTTGTATTTTGATTGATTGGTTTTCTGTAGTAGTCTCTGTTGCAAAGAATAGTTTCCTTGAGGGTTGAAAACTACACTTACCTGCATATCTGGGGTATAACGACAAATGTTTCTGTGGTTGTTAGGGTTAGTAACTCGGTTATAGATTCTCCTCCAGTAAACAAGGCTTCACTCTGAGTAGTTAGCTGGGTTTCCAGCACTGGGTACGGTTTTTCTCTTGTTGAACAGGTCTTAAGTACAATTAGAGACCTGTTGGTTATAGCAAATGTGTATGTGCCATGACTGTGCCTGTAAAGTTATCATGCCAGTCTGGTTGTTGATGTGGTACGTAGGTATTACAGCTGTTCAGGACTATTTGTTGCCTCCCTCCTTTGGAAGCACATAGCACCTTCTGATACCATGAAACCTAGTCCTCAGAGAGGGGGCATATAGATCAGTTCTACCTCAGGGGTCTTTGAGCCCTGTTTCTAAAATGAATGGTGTCTTCAGCCATAAGGACTTAGCTTCCACCTCTTGGGGATAACCAAGGGCAAGAGCAATAGGCTGTATGTTTTGGGAGTCCTTGAGATAGCCCTAGCCACTGGGGGTTTTATCCCAGATGAGAAAACTTCATCTGGGATAAAACTATATATGTATATTTGTTCAATGAATTACATTCATTACAAGGGTTTGTTTTAGTTTTCATTCATTTCTTTAATTAATCACTTTACAGCCAAACTGCTCCTTCCCTCCTCTCCTCCCAGTCCCACCCTCACATCCCCTTCCCCCATTACCCCCCCTCATGTTCTTCTCAAAAAAGAGGAGGGCCTCCCCCATACCAACCCACCCTGATATATCAAGTTAAAGCAGGACTAAGTGCATTCTCTCCCACTGAGGCCAGATAAGGCAGCCCAGTGGGAAAGGGACCCAAAGGCAAACAACAGAGTCAAGAGACAACCAATACGCCAATGTTAGGGAATCCACATAGAGAACAAGCTGTGCATCTGTTACATATGTATAGGGGGCCTAAGTACAGCCATACATTATCTTTGATTGTGGTTCAGTCTCTGTGAGCCCCCATGGGCCCAGATTAGTTTACTTTGTAGGTCTTCTAGTGGTGACCTTGACCCCTCCAGCTTCCTTAATCCTTCTTTCCATTCTTCCACAAGACTCCTGAGCTCGGCCTGTGTTTGGCTGTGGATCTCTGCATCTGTTTCCATCAGCTGCTGGATGAAGCCTCTTAAAAGACAGTTATGCTAAGTTCCTGTCTGCAAGCATAGCAGAGTATCATTAATAGTGTCAGAGGTTGGCTCTCTGCCACGGGGTGGGTCTTAAATTGGGCCAGTCCTTGGTTGGCCATTCCCTTAATCCTTGCTCCATCTTTATCCCTATACTTCTTGTAGGCAGGACAAATTTGGGGCTAAAGGTTCTCTATGGGTGGGGTTGGTGTTCCCCTCCTTCCTCTGGCTACAGGTGGTGGTGACTTCAGGCTCCATATCCTCTGCTGCTGGGAGTCTCAGCTAAGGTCCCAGGAGCCTCCCCTCTCCCAGAAATTATCCCCAACTATTTCCATTCTTTCTCTCTCAGTCCTTTTCTCCACCCCCATAGCCACTCTGCTATCCCTACACCTGATCCCACTCCTACTCCCCTCCCCACCCTCTCTCCCACCCAGTTCCTACCCTTCATCTACTTCAGATATCTATTCTATTTCCCTTTCTGAGTGGGATTGAAGTTTCCTCCTTTGGGCCCTTCTTGTTACTTAGCTTCTTTGGCTTTGTGAATTGTAAATGTAGCATGGTTATTATGTACTTTATGGCTAATATCTACTTATAAGTGAGGACATACCATGTGTGTTTTTCTAGGTCTGTGTTACCTCGCTTGGGATGATTTCTTCTAGTTCCATCTATTTGCCTGCAAATTTTATGATGCCTTTGTTTTTAATAGTTGAGTAATATTCCATTGTGTAAATGTGCCACATTTTCTTTATCCATTCTTTAGTTAAGGGACATCTGGGTTGTTTCCAGTTTCTGGCTATTATGGATAAAGCTGCTATGAACATAGTTGAGCAGGTATCCATGTGGTATAGTAGAGCATCTTTTGGGTATATGACCAGGAGTGGTATAGCTGGGTCTTGAGGTAGAACTATTCCCAATTTTCTGAGAAAGTGTAAGATTGATTTTTCAAAGTGGTGTGCAAGAGCGCACTTCCAACAGCATTGGAAGAGGGTTTCCCTTTCTCCACATTCTCACCAGCATGTGCTGCCACTTGAGATTTTTTAATGAATATTTTTTATTTTTATCTTCATGTTTATATTTATTAATTACAGTTTATTCACTTTGTATCCTCCCTGTAGTTCCCTCCCTCCTCCCCTCCCAACCCCACCTCCCTCTCCCTTCTCCACCCATGCTCCTCCCCAAGTCTACTGATAAGGGAGGTCTTCCTCGCCTTCCTTCTGATTCTAGTCTTTCAGGTCTCATAAGAAGTGACTTCATTGTCTTCCTCTATGGCCTGGTAAGGCTGCTCCGCCCTCAGGAGGAGGTGATTAAAGAGCAGGCCAATCAGTTCATGTCAGAGACAGTCCCTGTTCCCATTACTAAGGAACCCACTTGGACACCGAACTGCCATGGGCTACATCTGTGCAGAGGTTCTAGGTTATCTCCATGCATGGTCCTTGTTTTGAGTATCAGCCTCAGAAAAGACCCCTGGGCCCAGATTTTTTGGTTCTGTTGCTCTCCTTGTGGAGCTCCTGTCCTCTCCGAGTCTTACTATCTCCCCCTTCTTCCATAAGATTCTCTGCACTCATTCTGTTAGCCTGTGTCTCTTTGTTGGGGAATTGAGTCCATTGATGTTGAGAACTATGATCAGTGATTGTTGATTCCTGTTATTTTGATGTTGGTGGTGGCAGAGGGTATGTGTGTGTGCGTACATATGTGCACAAGTGTAGGGGGGTTTGTTTTGCTGGTGTTGAGATTATTTATTTCCGGCATTTTCTTGGTTGTAGTTAACCTACTTGGGTTGGAGTTTTCCTTCTAGTATCTTCTGTAGGATGGATGGATATTGTTTAAATTTGGTTTTGTCATGGATTATCTTTTTCCTCCATCTACGGTGATTAAAAGTGTTTCTTTGTTCTGTACATTTAGTGTTTTCACTGTTACGTGGCAGGAGGATTTTCTTTTCTGTCCAATCTTTTGGTGTTCTGTAAGCTTCTTGTATGTTTATAGGCATCTTTTTCTCTAAGTTGGGAAGTTTTTATCTATGATTTTGTTGAAAATATTTTCTGGGCCTTGGAGATGTCAGGCTCCTCCTTCTATTCTATTATTCTTAGGTTTGGTCTTTTCATTATGTTTCAGAATTCTTGCATGTTTTGTGTCAGGACTTTTTGAATTTAACATTTTCTTTGAATGATGTGTCCATTAATTCAGTCTGATCGTCTACACCAAAGGTTCTCTCTTCCATCACTTGTATTTGGTGATGCTTGCATCTGTAGCTGCTGTTCTCTTCATATGCCTAGAGTATGCTGGTGGAATGGTTGTATTAAGAACATTTTCACAAGTAATAATAAATACTTCAAAGTGTGACTGTAGTTAATAGTTGTGGCAACAAAACTATCAAAGATTATTCAATAGAGTGTTGTTTAGTCTCTATGAGTTTCTATAGTTTCTCTTGCTATTCATGCCTAGCTTCATTCTAATGTGGTTAGAATACAGGATGTTATCTCAACTTTCTTATATCTGTTGAGACTTATTTAGTTTTCTAATATGTTGATAATTCTGGGAAAAGTTTCATGATGTGATTACAACAATGTGTATTCTTTAGTGTTTTAGCAAAATATTCTGTAGATGTCTGTTAGGGCCACCTAATTTATGATGTCACATATCTCTAATGTTTCTCAGGCTTTTGTTCAGATGACGTGTCTAATGGTGAGAGTTGATTAATCTGTAATTTTACATAGAGTAGCATTTGTTTTATGAACTTGGGTACATTTGTGTTTGTTGTATCTCTGTTCAGAATTAACAAATCCTCTTAGTAAGTTGTACTCTTCATGGATGTGAACTGGCTTTTTATCTCTTCTGACTACTTTGGGCTTGAAATCTATGCTTTCTGATGATATAATAGTTATTCCAGTTTGTTTCCTAAATCTATATGATTAGGATAACATTTTCCATCCTTTAGTCTGAGGTAGTGTCTATCTTAAAGGTTACATCTATTTCTAGGAGGAAGCAAAAGTATAGCCTGCACTCTAATCCATGCTGCTTATCTATATCTTTTTATTTGGTAATTTAGACCATTAATATTCTAAATTATTATTGAAATAAATATATTTTTATTCTTTTTTAAATTTTATTTTATTAATTACATTTATTCACTTTGTATCTCACCTATAGCCCCCTCTCTTGTCTCCTCCCACTCCCATCCTCCCTCCCTCTTCTCCTCTCTTGCCCCTCCCCCAGTCCACTGATAGGAATGGTGGTCCTCCCCTTCCATCTGACCTTAGCCTATTAGGTCTCATCAGGACTGGCTGCATTGTCTTCCTCTGTGTCCTGGTAAGGCTGTTCTTCCCTCAGGGGGAGGTGATCAAAGAGCCAGCCACTGAGTTCATGTCAGAGACAGTCTCTGTTCCCATTACTATGGAACGCACTTGGAAACTGAGATGCCATGAGTAACATCTGTGCAGGGGTTCTAGGTTATCTCCATGCATGGTTCTTGGTTGGAGTATCAATATCATAAAAGACCCCTATGACCAGATTTTTTTTGGTTCTGTTGGTCTCCTTGTGGAACTCCTCTCTCCTCCAGGTCTTTCATCTCCCTCTTCTTTCATAAGATTCCCTGCAATCTGCCCAAAGTTTGGCTATGAGTTTCAGTATCTGCTTTGATACTCTGCTGGGTATTTTCTTGATTTATATTATTTTCTTAGATTTAAATAAAATATTTGGTTTTATTGCGTGTATTTGTGTGTATGTGTGTCACATCTGTACAGATGAAGTTTTCAGGTGCCCTGGGAATATAGTTACAGATGGTTGTGAGCTGTCTGAAGTAAGTTCTGAGAACTGAACTGGAGTCCTCTGGAGAAGCAGTAAGTGCTCTTAAACACCGAGCCATCTGTTCAACCTTTTATATCTTTTGTTTATTTGTTTACTGTACTAATATTATTTATCCCACCATATGCCATAATAACTTGAGTGACATCACTGTTCATTAGGAAAATTCAACCCAAAACTACAATAAGAAATATGCTTCACACCCACTGAATGGTAGCCAGGAAGGGAAGCAGAGAGGGAAGAAATGGAAGGGAAAAAAAATAACTGGGCCAGGTGTTACATATATCCTAGGTACCTGGAAACTCATGCAGGAAAATCACAAGTTCAAGGCCAGCTTTGGCAATAGAGAGAGTTGAAAGCTAACCTAAGCAATGCCATCTTTGACCTGTGGGCTCTTTCAGCATAGAACCAATATTATCAGTGAATAAGATAAAGGACGGAAGGAGCCTTCTGCTGCTAGCTTCTTTACAAGATATGGAAAAGGGAATCTTGCTCTCTGCCAGCTTACGCTTGCTCTCACTGGCTATTCTGTTCTTTCACATATACTGAAGACAAGCTGACTTAGCCAGCCTTGGGGAATGAACAACTACTGGATTCTTGGACCTTCTGTTGGTAGACAGCCACTGTTGAAGTAGCTGGACCACAGCCATTATAATAAATCCCATACATAAACATATTTTATTGATAGATTTAGATAGAGATAGATAGATAGATAGATAAATAGGTGATTGGTTGAAGATGATTGATAGAGATAAATGACAGACTATTCTTGATATGTATATTTATATAGAAACATATTCATTCTAACAGTTCTGTTCCTCTAGAGAACCCTAACCAATATAAATGTCAATATCATTTTTATTTGATAAAAAATAAGGAAGCAATAAAAGAGCAAAAAGGAAAATCAGAATGTAAAAAAAGTATTTTACTCTTATCTGGTAAGGATTCATATCCAAAGATGCAATAGATTAAAATGTAAGCAAAACTGAAAAATACTCACACAGACATTTTTCTCCCTAAAACCTTTGCAATTGCCAGGTGTGGTGGTCCATGCCTTTAATCCCAGCACTTGGGAGACAGAGGCAGGTGGAGCTCTATGAGTTGGAAGCCAGCTGGGTCTACAAAGCTAGTCCAGGACAGCAAGGGCTACACAGAGAAACTCGGTCTCAGAAAAAAAAAAAAAAGCCAAAACTTTGCAAGATCCAACTGTCCTGCTTGGTTGTATGTCAGCTTACACAAGCTAGAGTTATTTGAAAGGAGAGAACTTCAATTGAGAAAATGCCTCCATGAGATCTAGCTCTAAGAAATTTTCTTAATTAGTGATTGATGTGGGAGGGCCCAGCCCATTGTGGGTTATGCCACCCCTGGGCTGGTGGTTCCGGGTTTCATAAGAGAGCAGGCTGAGCAAGCTATGGGAAGAAGCCAGTAAAGTATCACCCATCCATGGCCTCAGCATCAGCTCCTGCCTCCAGGATCCTGCCCTGTTTGAGTTCCTCTCCTGACTTCCTTCAGTGATGAATAGTGCTGTGGAAGTGCAAGCCAAAAAAATCCCTATTCTCCCCAGCTTACTTTTTGTCTTGATGTTTTGACACAGTAATAGAAATTCTAATTAAGACAAGTTGGTACTAGTGTGGTGGGGTATTGCTGTGACAGACCTGAAAATGTGGTCAGAGAAAGGTTGTCGAAAGAACTTGGAACTTTGGAATGGAAAAGCCATTGGATGTTGAGAGCTCAGTGGGATGTTCTGTGGGAGCAAAGAATGTTAAAAACAGTACAGAAAATGGAGGCCTGGTTTGTGAAGTTTCAGAGGGAAGTGAAGACTCTACCGGGCTTTTTCTGTGAAGAATCTGTGGTTCTGGTTAGCTGGGACTGAAGAATCAGCTGCAATTAGCAAGATACTAGAACTATTAAATGAAACTTTTACTTTACTGAGAGAGATACTTCATGCTGGTCAGCTAGAGCTAAGAATTTAGCACTGATTAAAAAGAGACCAGCATCACTGTGGTGAAATCTTCTGGAAAGTGGTTTCCTGAGGGAACACAGAAGCTGTGTTCCAGAGGCAGCTGGTAGATGAACTTGGTAGAGTAAGAGTTGCCCAGGTGGTACACGTTTTGAAGGCATGAAGATGTCATTAAGAAGCAGCTGTGGGGTGGAACTGTGAGAGGCCAGGACACCAACTAATGAGAAAATTTGATGGACATACCTAAGCATAAAGGGTGTCAACCCCACACTAAAAAGACATAACACTTCATGGCTATTATATAACTACTGTTAGCCAGAGGACAAAGGGAAGAATGAAGCTAACGAGAAATGCCAGTTACAAGCATATGAGAAGAAACAGTCCTGTGGGTGCACCTGTAACCTCAGCTCATTGGAAAGCTGACGCAAGAGGATGACAGTTCACACTCAGTCAAGGCAGCATGGTGAGACCATGTCTCAATGTTGTCAGAAACAAACAAAATGGAGCATACAAAATGTTCAGGTTCAGCCTCCAGTACTTGAAACATATAGAAAAGTAGACCAAATATGGACAAAGTTGTCAAGAAATTATGACAGGGGTATGTGGATTTGAGATGGTAAAGTCAGTAAAAGTGCTTGTCACCAAACTTAACAAACAATATTAATCCCCAGTGAGCACACAGTAGAAACAGAAAACCTACTTGTACCAATTGTCCTCTGACCTCCACATTAAAATCGTGTCATGTGTGGGGTGGTGGTGGAAGAAACAGAGAGATGGAGGGACAGAGAGGGAAGAGACAAAGAGAGGAAAGAGGGGAGAGAACACATATAATTTAAGAGAAAAAAGAAAGCCTAGTATTGTAGTCATAGCAATAGTGTTCTTTCACACATCGCCTGAGCGCCAGCAGGCTTGAGCACCCTCCCCTCTACAACCCTAGCAATTTCATTACAGTGGCGTCCATCTACATTTTGATTCTCCAATTTGGACAGAAAGGGTAAGTATCCAACTTTGATCTAAGAAGAACCCCAGGCACACATGGCTCACATGAGCACTTGCCCTGGTGAATAGAAGTTTGAACATTTCATTCTTGTGCAAACATACTGTAGAAACTGAGAAAAGTACAGTAAATTTGGCCAGCCAACTTTAAGAAATGACTCTCTAACAGACCCACATTCTATATTTTAGTTTAGAATTCATCCCCAAATGAAAAGATATTGAACCTATATTTTATTATATTTTCTTTTTAACCATAGTCCTAATATATACACTATACCATTCCTTATTAGTGCTCTTCCTTCTTGTACTTTATGTCAACTGCTATTTATTTAAAAAGATATATTAAATATCCCCTCTTTCCTCTCAGTTCTCATGAGAATTGGGCATATCCTATCTCACTCATTCTATCAGATTTTTCTCTGATTTATCACTTTGTCTACCCCTCAATTAGACATCACTTTCAAAAATAGTTGCTTTCTTCTACAAACTAACTTTACCTCCATTGTTAGGGGTTAAAGGTGTGTGCTAAGGGCATGTCTACATTCCAGATGGATCACATAGACTTAGAAGGTTTTTAGACAGCTATCCCCTGCAAGAGCAGCCATGATGCTGGATTAAAATTCTTCCACAGACTACAGCTTAGAGGGCTTTGTGGTTCTGCACAGTAACAGAATCCTATGTATTTCCCCTTATCTCTAGCCCACATAAATTGATGTGTTTCTTTCACCTCTCACATTCTTAATATTCATCATGATACTATGAAATGAGAGTATTTGATAGGTCTTCGATAATTCCCTTTTGAGTAACCCTTACGTATCTGCAATCAGCATCATCTTTCTTCTACCACTCCATGCCTATACAGTAGAGTATATGAGTGAAGTGGTTGGATTCAGGACCTGTATGTTTTTAATTCAGTTGATATGGCATGAATATCTACATATCCATTCTAGATAAATTGTAGTTAATAATTATGGTAATAATTTGCTTGAAAAAAAATGGTTTCCTGATTATTACCACTAGAAATTTTAAGGATTCAATATATCAGCAAGATTAAACTACTTTGATCAGTTGTCAATAGAACAGAACATTACCTATAGAGTCTGAGAGAAGCCCTAGAATCCCAAAGTTATGGTGCAGAGCTAGAGAAATCTATTTTGAGAGCTGCAGAAGTGATTCTGTAATTAAAGAAAAATTGACAACAATCTAGAAAAGGTTGTACTTCATCATTTCAGAACCTAGGACCAAACTATGGGTAATGAAAGCATTGTTGTTCTGGTAGGAGTCAAACAACATAAACAAGTAAGTAGCAGGGAATCCAGAATGACACTCCATCTACATGGTCAAGAGTACCCAGACTACTCAAGTGGAAAAGGCAGTCTAGCACATATGATGCAGGGAAAACTGGGTTTTTAAGAGCCCCAAGCGCTCATTACAGTATTGTATGATACAGTTTTGATTTCCATCAGCCTCAAGATGGACCTTTTCTCTAAGCAGACTTGGAACCATTGCCTTCCTTACTCAGCACATTTTCATCCCTTCTACTTGCTTGGCACCTCAGACATACTAAGTGCATGTGGTTTATATCAAAAAACCAAAGTCCATATGGCCTGAGCATGATTTTTCCAGCAATGCTGCTGGGTGTGGTCTGAGGCAGTCAGAAATGGAAATCCAGGCAGGGAATAATAGCACATGCCTTTAATCCCAGCACTTGGAAGGCAGAAGCGGAGGATTTCTGTGAGTTCAAGGCCAGCTTGGTCTATAAAGCAAGTCCAGGACAGCCAGGACTACATAGAGAGACCATGTCTCAAAAAACAAACCAACCATCCAAACAAACAAAAAATGCAAATCCATGGACGCTACCTCACCAGATAACCAAAGCTCTAGGGTTCAAGTCCAGCTATCTGCTTTAGTTTTGGGCTGCTCTCATGCTGCTGGGGGATGAAGATCTACTGTCCAGAGCTCACATTACTCTCACTTAGTGTCCTGACATCATTCCCACAAGCAATAGGCATTCAGACTCACATCATCTTCCATTTCCATTGCTTGTTTGACTTGTGTATCCTGTTTTCCCTGACACCAAATGTTATTGAATATTGTCAAATTAAGTAACTGAATACTTTTTCTTTAGCATTAAATACTATTCCATGAAAGCCTGCTGTGCATCCATACTTGAGAAAAAGAATCCCAAGGGTAAGCAGCATGAAGATGTTCATGTACACAGTGAGGCAAAGTGTCATAGGAACCAACATGTGGGAAGCCATGTGAGTAGACAGTGGCTATAGAACAGCAGTGTGGAAGGCCCCTGATAAACAGGGTAGAACCAGATCACGGGTGTTCTTCAAAGGCAGCAGGTAGGTTTTGTTGTTTCTTGTCTATTTTTATTCTCCTAATTTTAAAATCACAAGTAAAGATCTGGGAATAAATGTAGCTCTGTAGTAGAGACCTTGCCTGTCACGACAGGGCCCTGAAATACTGAAAAATAATAATAACTTTAAGTCACAACTAAAAAAAAGTATTCAACCCATTCAAATTACTAATGTTTAATCAATGCATAGTCAACTGCCAAGGATTTAAAAGATTTTAATTTTGTCAATATAATGCTTTTGAACATTAAAATGTTATTTTAACCTTGTTACTATTTCAAAGAGAGTATATATATTGGATGTGATTATACTAAACCTGATCTGGATTATCATTGACACAGGTTTTAGAATTGCTGACTATTTTGAACCTTGAAAGCATCTAGTTTTTCCCCAGCAAGAAATAGAGTAATGGGAGGGCTCAGCCGTTAAGAGTCCCTGCTACTCTTGGAATAGGCCAAAGTTTGGTGCCCTTTACCCCTTTTGAGCAGCTTACACTCACATGTAACTCTTTCTCTAGGGGTTCCTACATATTTGCACACACAGACAAAACAAAACAGAAATGAATTAGAGTAATTCATTTGCTAATTTAATATGTAATTCAAATGCTAATTTAATATGTTGCCATTGTTTTGTGGCAAAGATCAATAAAAAATTGAATTTCTACTAAAAAGATGTAAAAGAAATGTTTGATGTAGTTCCTATATTTTGTGATCTTTAACTGTAAGACTATTACTTACATTATACATATCCATGCAAACTCACCACTTACAGGATAAGAAAAACTCATAAAGTTAACCTAATGCAACAGTCAGTCAAGGTAGTCATTGACTGATGATCCTTGGACATTGTTGGAATGAATGCACAGGAAGTAACACATGCCAAGCTCTATTGGTTCCTGTGAGGATTTCAGGGAGAATGTATGCAGAAATAAGAATTAGAGTCAACAAAACTTGAACTGCAGACAAGGGGAGGTTTCATTTTATGGATTTATCTTTCCAATATAAGTTTCAGCTTAGCATAACAAACAGCCTTCTTTCATGGGTGGCAATTCATGGGCTTCTCTATAGTAGATCAAGTCTACCTTTCTAGAGTGCTCCTATGGACTTCCCAGATCACAATGCCACCTGCATGTCAATTGCCATTAGAAGCCTTGCTGGGCTGGGGATAGAACTCAGTTGGTAGAGTGCTTGCCAAGCACCTTTACCCTCCAACTCAATTGTGCTTGTCTCAATATCTAAGAAGGTCCCCAAGTTCTACAAGGGCCCAGCACCCCTACTTTCCACAACAGAGCCTGGCACATACAGACCTGGTAAATAATGAGCAAATATGTGAATAGAGCAGTTCTGGAAATCTAAAGCTTTCTGCCAAGAGTAATTCAGGAAAAAAAAAATTGTAAGTTCATAAAGGCAGATGTTGACCCATGAATATTAAAATGAATTGTCCAAGAGTTTTTCTAGTTGGGGTGTAGGACTCTTAGGTTAAAAATGTATGTATGTAGCCAAGTATGAGGTCTCAGGCCTGTAATCCTAGAACTTGGGAGATTGAGGCAGAAAGATCATGAAGTCACCTACTGAGTTACTCAATGAGACCTAGTCTCAAAGGAAAAAAAAAATAAATGAAAGGAAGAGGCAGAAAAGGAAAAAGAAGGAAGGGAGAGAAAATAAGGGGAAGAAGCCATGATATTCAGTGTTTGCATTTCCAACTCAGTTTCCATGAAGGCTGTGCTGCGACATCAGTAGAGTGGACATGTTCATAGAAGTGGTGCATCTCAAGCCCAGCCAAGAAATAGAATCCACTGTGGGTGCTTTTAAAAACCATGGTTCACTGCCCACATTTCCAGAATAGTTAAGCCAGATTCTTTGTACATAATGTTAATATGCAGCCACTGGGAAGCCACCTACATCATGAGAGCACTGTAACAACTCAACCAAGCACACAAGCAAACAGCTGCTCCCCTTTGCTTTAATCTGAGTTCTAGAACTACCGGCAGAAAGGACTTAAATGTTCCTCTTCTCCAGTCACCTTCTTTCAGAGTAATTATAAAAGAATTCCCCTCCATAACACTCCTTTAGAATTTTGTGAAAAATGGGTGTGTTTCTGCCAATATGGAACAGATGAGCTGGAGCTCTGGACAGGTAGCAACAATGAGTGAAAATTTAGATGCTTAATTTCATGTAAGTTTGCTTAATAATGGTAAGTAGTTTATGTTGCTCACAATGGAGAACACAGCTCAATAATTAGCAATAGCTACATAACTGGTAACATAGTTGCAGAAGCAACTACTCTACTGTTATTTGGAGAAAAATTCTCAAATGTCTTCTCTAGATCAATGAGACCAGGGGCAGCAGATGCAGCAGAAATTTTTTACTGGAGTTTGTGGGATATAGCTGAGACACAAACCAACAAATAAGGGCCATTGATCACTAGAGTTCAGTGTGTTGAGAGCTTCATGGATAGTTCCTCATCCACAGGCAGCCTGATGCTTTGGAGTCTGTTTTGCCTTTGAGAATGAACAGTAAGTTTAAAATCAGATATTTTGTCAATAAAATGTAATTAATATAAAATATGCTTCAATTACCAAAAGCTACAGAAAATTGAAAGTGTCAGAAGTGTTTGTGTGTATGTTAGGTCTGATTATGTCAACTGCTTATTTTCAGAACTCCTCTTCACTCTTTGGAACAGCTTGAACCTATAGTATTACTCTCTAATTGCTGATGTTCCAGCTTGCTTTGACTAGACAAGATCCCTCCAGTACCTTCTAATGTGGCATAAAGGCAATTAAACGACATTTGTGCTCTGTGTGTTTGAAGTGAGTGGTTCTTTAAGTGTTGTTTGATTTGCAATGCTATTCTGTATGATCTTCTAGAAAAAAAAATATGTTGATACATCACTTGCACTTTCAAGCAGGTACATTTAACTTAGAAAATACAAATATGTTGCTGTTAAGTTTTTAATATTAAAATCATAAATTCAAGCTAGAGAGAGAGTTCATACAGCAAAGTGTTTGTCTGGTAAGCACAAGGACTTGACTTTGATCCCTAGAACCCTCGGGGTTGGAGGGAATGCCAGGCATGGTAATGAATTATTGAAAGCCCAACAAAAGGGAGATATAAAAAGTCTCTGAAGGTCACTGGCCAGCCACTGTGTAAGCTTCAGGCCAATAAGAAGCCCTGTGTCAAAGGAAGTGATACCCAAGGTTGATCTCTGGCCTCCTTATGCACACATGTAGGTATATGCCTATGCTCACATGTTAACATAATACATACACACACATACATGTAGATAATTTTTAAAGAGAAAACACAGAAGGCTGGTGAGATTTCTCAGCAATAAAGGCACTTGCTGCATAAACCTGGAGACCTGAGTTCAATCCTCAGAATGCACATAAAAGTGGAAAGAGACAGCCAACCCCACAAAGTTCTCCCTTGGCCTCCACATGCCTGTCATGGCATGTGAACACCAACACATATCAGGCACACACACACACACACACACACACACACACACACACACACACAGTAGAAATGAATTTTTTAAAGGTGTACCTAAGAGATCACAACTATCACCTCTCTAATAGCTCTCAACACCAGCAGATCTGGAAGCTCTACTTCCAGTAGAGCTGCTTCATCAAGTGTTGTTCATAGACTTAGTCTTTTTCTATGACAATTCCACTAATGAATGTCAAGTTTAACTTGTGCTAGCTAAAGAGATGGTTATGCAATACTGGTTCAGAAAAAATATTAAAAAGAGTAACCAAGGGCTGGAGAGAGATGGCTTAGCAGTTAGGAGCAAATGCTGTTCTTCCAGACGAACTGGGTTCAATTCCCAGCTAATGGGTCACAACCATCTGAAACTTTAGTCCCAGGTGGTCCGACTCTTCTTCTGGCCTCTGAGGGTACCAGGCACACACATGATACATGGACATATATGCAAGCAAAACATTCATATACATTAAATTAAATAATTAAATTAAATTAAAATACTTGTTAAAAACAAATAAGCAGAAGCAACCCTGCTTATTGTAAACATCTAAATTGCACAATGTATTTATCTATATTGTACACATGTATACTGCACAGTGTCTTTGTGTTTATCCACATTGTAAACATCTATGTTGCACAGTGTCTTTGTGCTTATCCACATTGTAAACATCTATGTTGCACAGTGTCTTTGTGTTTATCCACATTGTAAACATCTATGTTGCACAGTGTCTTTGTGCTTATCTATATTTTAAACATCTATGTTGCACAGTGTCTTTGTGTTTATCCACATTGTAAACATCTATACTGCACAATGTCTGTGTTGTCTATTTACCTCTCTCACCTCTGGGTGGCCATCACTATCATCTAACTCTGTGCCCTTGTCTTGTGTTTTTTCATTTTCATTTTTTGTGACAGATCTCACTGTGTAGCCTCGGCTGGCTGTGGACCCTTCTGCCTCAGCTCCTCAGGTTCTAGAATCATAGGATATCCCCCCACACCAGGCATCAGGTACACCTTTCGGAGTTTGCAAAGAGACTGTAGCTTCGGTTTTTCTTTCTTTCTTTCTTTTTTTTAATTAATAAATTTTAAAATCTCTACATTTAGGTTTAATTCTTTCACCCATTATTATAGAAATTTAATAAATAATATAACTCATTACAACTACAATCATTGAAGCTCCTGTAGCCTGATTCAAAATAGTTCATTATGCATTTGGTGCCTCTCAGTGGAACACAGATGAGTTTTAAAGCAAAATATATGTATGTATTCCATCAGTATTTTAATTTCATCTTGGAAAATGTCAGACCTAGGTAAAGGATGACTTTTTGTTCCTCTTTATCCATCTTCCTGAAATACATGTTTTAACAACACTGAATTTCAAGGTCTAAGAACACATCATATATGATGTACAACTGTGTGTTCTGTGTACCACTTCTTTCACATTGTGATACTTGACAGATGGTTCTCCAGAATCAGCTAATCAGAGACCTCACTTTCTAAGTGATAAGAAATTTCTCCACACATGGTCTATAGTTGGAGTATCAGTCTCAGGAAAGACCCCTGTGCTCAGATTTTTTGGTTCTGTTGCTCTCCTTGTGGAGTTCCTGTCCTGTCCAGATCTTACTGTTTCCCACTTCTTTCCTAAGATTCCCTGCACTCTGCCCAAAGGTTGCCCATAAGTCTCAGTATCTGCATTGATAGTCTGCAGGGCCGAGCCTTTCAGAGGTCCTCTGTGTCAGGCTCCTGACTTGTTCCCTCTTTTTGCCTAAGACCCCTGCACAGATGTAGCCCATGGCAGTTCAGTATCCAAGTGGGTTCCATTGTAATAGGAACAGAGACTGTCTCCGACATGAACTGATTGGCCTGCTCTTTACCTCCCCCTGAGGGGGAAGCAGCATTACCAGGCCACAGAAGAAGAGAATGCAGCCACTCCTGATGAGACCTAATTGACTAGGATCAGAAGAAAGGAAAAGAAGACCTCCCCTATCAGTGGACTTGGGGAGGGGCATGCATGCAGAGGGTGGAGGAAGGGAGGGATTGGGACTGGAGGAGGGAGGGAACCACAGGGGGGATACAAAGTGAATAAAGTGTAATTAATAAAGAATTTTAAAAAAAGAAAAGCAAAAAAAAATTTTTCTCACTGCTAGAAGTGAGTGCTAATATTGAGTCAAGCTCTATAAAATTACTGATGAAGCTACAATGAAGTAGAGAAATGAGATTTTACAATCAATAATGAAAGTAGAGCGCTGGCTCAGTCTGGCACCAAAAACATTATCCATATCAGAACTGTTGACTGTGGCTGAGCACATAAGAGAGTCTAGGGCAGCCAAGGCTACACAGAGAAACCCTGTCTCAAAACAAACAAACAAATAAACGAATTGAAAAGAATTGTTGACTGTGGTCTCTAAGGCCATAAGGGTTAGGACAATGTATTTAATATATTTGAAGGAGCCATTACTTTACTCAATGAAACCGTTAAGAAAAATTCCACTAAGCTTGTAATTCCAGCACTCAGGGAGGCAGAGGCAGCATATGTCTGTGAATTCGAGGTCAGCCTGGTCTACAAAGAGAGTCCAGGACAGCCAAGGCTACACAGAGAAACCCTGTCTTGAAAACAAAAAACAAAAACAAAAAACTTAAATTCAGGAGAGAAAGTCTGGAAGCCCTGACATTAGTTTTTACTTTATGGAGACTAAGTACTGTGACTTAACAGTATACTGATCAAAAAAAAAAAAAAAAAAATTCCATAAAATAAAATATTCAAGGCAAAAAGCTATAAAAACCGTAAACTCTTTCTTTGGGGAAAAGCAATTAACAAGGGTGAAAACACTTTGCATGGACAATGTGCTGTGATGACCAAGTTAGTCAAGGGTTGAGGTAGCAGGAGAGGAGGGACAATGAAGATAATGGGCATATGACGTTTTTGTGTTGGGTCATTAGCTTATCTGCAAGTTTTAAGAGCTTTAGTTTTAGTAAATATATGCTGGCTTTCCCATCTTCACCACTGTACTGCAAAGTGATGCTAAACATTTCAGTGTGGGAAACATATTACAGGGGAAGGCTGAAGCAATTGAGTTTAAGCACTATGAATACACTTTCTAACTACAGCTGAAAGGAACAATCAGGGCAACTGAGAGCACACTGTGGAGATCTAAGGTACATAAAGAGTAAGGTGAACAAGGTTAGGCAAGCAGCGGCTTGAAACCAAAACAAACTTCTATAGAAGGGATCTCTTGTGTCTGTATGGAAGCATCACCTTAGCCAATGGCCTCTTAGCTGAGGCAGGAAATAAGGAGGTGGGAGTTTTGGTAGGAAGGGAGGAACTCTGGATAGAGAGCGAGGTGAGGAAATTTTGCCCATGGACTCTGAGAAGGAAAGACAAATGAAACTGAAGAAAGATAGCCAGCTATGTGGCACACACAGTATAAAATAGTATAAAATAAATGGGCAATTTAAGTTAAAAGTCAGGGAACAAGCCAAAGCTTATGGCTTAGGCATTTATTCATAAATAATGTCTCGGAGAAGTTATTTTGGGAACTGGAGAGAGGGAGGAATTCCACGTGGTTACAAATTTCTTTCTTCCCCTGGGGAAATGTGAGCGCAGTGATCTGAAATAGGGGAGGAGGGTTGCATTACATACAGGGTAGACAGCTACCAGAAAACAACAACAACAACAACAAAAAAACTGAACATGGAAGAGGCTGAGTGCAAACTGTAGTTGTTATTTAGAAACTGGGCTCTAGACTCCCTGAAATTGTTTGCTTTTAAAGTTTTTGTCACCAAATTAGAGATCCCTTATTGCACACAGGTCTGGATGGAGGGAGAAAATGTCAGAGAGCATAGGGTCATGCTATCAGATGTTCAGAATTTTGGAAGGTACCAACTTAAAGTAGCAGAAGAAAAAATAATGAGTTCCTAGGGGTCCCTCCCATGACTGAATCCACTGCTTCACGGGATTAGGTTTGCACTCGATGGAGGGAAGGACATCAGAAAAGTGCTGGACTGGGAAGGTCAGGACCTTATTTTCCAAGGGAATCAGTTTCAAAAATAAGTATAAAAAGAGCTTCCCAGTAGCTGTGAAAACTACAGAGACTTGCAGTAATCAAGTAAGTGTGCAGTCAGGGATGAGCCAATGAGTGTAGTTACCTGTGCCTAGTGTGTTCCCCCAACTCCCTATCCCCCTGCCCCACCTGAACAAAACAAGCACCTGAACAAAACTAAGAAAAAGGTGGTGTTAAAGGACATATTGAAGGGTCCAGCAAGAATTGGAGAGGAGACCATGGGGAGAGAAGGAGTCTGAAATGCTGAAAATACTTTGTAATCAAGTACAAAATTCTCAATAAATTTTACGATGCTCTATTTTGCTGGGTGTGGTGGCTCACACCTGTAATCCCAGCACTTGGGGAGGCAGAGGCAGGTGGATCTCCATGAGTTCAAGGTTATCTTGGTCTACAAAGCCAGCCCAGGATAGCCAAGGCTACACAGAGAAACCCTGTCTCAATAAACAAAACAAACAACAACAAAAAAGAGATTTCTGGTAGAAGAGTCTGGCCATGATGTTCAGAAATAGCACCTCACAACAGGAAGAAAAAGAAAGAACAAGTCATCAGACTTGGACCCCAAGTAGCTGAAGAAGAGAGTGTATTGCTTTCCCTGTTGTCTGGATGTGGTGTCTACCACATCTTTGCATCCTTCAATGATATCTTTGTCTATGTTACCAATCTTTCTGGCAATGAAACCATCTGAAGTGACTGGTAGAACGAAGGTAAAGGCTGACTGAGATGAGTTCTCTCCATATTCAGCCATGCTGGCTGCACAGGACATGGGCCAGAGGTGCAAGGAGCTGGACATCACTGCTCTACACATCAAACTCCGAGCCACAGGAGAAAACAGAACCAAGACCCCTGGAACTGGTGCCCAGTCAGCCCTCAGAGTTCTTGCTCGCTCAGGGATGGAGATAGGGCAGATTGAGGATGTCAACTCCACTACTTTGACAGGACTACAAGGAAGGGAGGTTATCGTGGTTGGGACAGGACTTCACAAATTATTTTCTGTTAATAAACTGCTTTCTGTAAGCTTAAAAAAATGAAAAAAGATATTTTAAAAGGAAAAGACCATGTTCAAAGGATTGAGAAGTCCATGCCATTTTGCATTACTTTGCATTACTGAGGTTTGTTGAGGTGTTTAGGAGTGAGTGTTCCAAATGCCATCTCCTTTCTCAGGCTGCAAATGGGTTTTTTAAAAAAAAATCTTTGGAACATTCAGCTTGTTCCTATAGGAACTGCTCTCCATCCTCTCAGCCAAATGGTATCAAAAGGCACTAGTGTGTATCAGGGCCCTAAGGAAAGGGAGGGGAACTCACTTGTGACATCAGGGAAGGAAATTACAGGCATATGGATGAAATATAGCAATAGAAGGTCCCAAAGGAGCTGGAGTCAGACACTTTGGGAGCTTAATTTGTAAGTGTCTGTAAGAGAAGTTCAAGGGCAAGTGAGTGAACAGGGATCCATCACATTCCTGACCAGCAACAGATACCAACCTGACTACCCACCTTGAGTGGTGGAGGGGAACCACTAACCCAGTAACATTCAACCCAGCAGAGAGCAGATAATGACTTTGATGGTCACTAATTCCTTTACTTTTCATCCATTTCCTTTCCTATAAAACAATGCCTGCTTTTCTTTTACACAAAAAGTGGAATGTTAGAACACTCAACCCTCCCACCCTAACCCCTAGCTGATTAAAAGTAGGGTTTAAACAAGTGCTGCTTCCCCTGTTGTCTGGCATCCAAGGCAGCCTATGGTGTTATCTTACAAGTAACATGTTGTCAGAGCTCTACCCCATGCCAAAGAGTAAGCCTGTACCATAGTCAAAGGCAGGCGTTCCTCTCCCTATCTCTCACAGCACACGCTACCTATTAACCAAGACTGCTTCCTTGTGGTGCAAGACCTCCCTTTTCCCTTACAAACTTCAGAGTAGACACTTTGCTTTGCAATCTTACTTTTAAGAACTTTGCCATACTGCCTGCTGAATCCTGAATCACTGTCTACTTGTAGAACCATTTGAAGTTAGATTTATTATATTTTGGAAGGAATTAACTGTATAAGTTTATTGAGAAGATGGTATAGAATAAATAAAAGCATTAAAGACAGAATAGGCATCATCAGGAGTGTCTTCAAGGCTCAAGTTTTATTTTATCAGCTTCCTAAAGGATATACTTGACATTTAAACAATTTCTAAGGTAGGTTCAAGGAAAGTGTGGGGTAAAGCATTAGACAATGGTATAATGCCATTGAGGATAATCCCAAGGGAATGATTATATAGCTTTGGAGTTCTTGCTAGAAAAACAGGCAGAAATTGGCAGACAAGTTGTTGCTGTGGTGGGGTTTTGTTGTTTTGTGACAGTGTCTCCCTATATAGAAATAGGCTGGCCTTGAACTCACAGTGATCCACCCACCTCTATCATGTGCCACTATACCTGGCAAGTAGACACGTTTATAATTTTGGGCTAGAGCTCCTTTCATTTTTGTATAAAAGGGAAATTTACCTGTGTCCCAGATAAATTTGACCTCATGAAACACATCTACCATAGAGGGATAATTCCCATTTGTGGTCAGTTTTTGAATGGACAGGTGTTATGTTTTTCCATAAATAGGTGTTGTTGTTTAAGTCCATTGTTGGATTGTGTCTCTTGTATTTATCAGCCCAAATAAGTAAAAACATATAAGCAGAAATGGTGGATGGGATTTAAATGAGAAACAGTCTGATTGTCTAGGATATAATCAGTGTTTTTGTTTTTGTTTTTTTTTTTTTTTTTTTTTTTTTTTTTTTTTTTTTTTTTTTTTTTTGCTATAGTATAAGGAAAAGAAGAATTAAAGAAAGATTTTAAAATTTTCTCCAAAACAATTTTTTAGATGTATTTTCTGTTATGTTTTGCCTGTACATATGTTTATGCCCGGTGTCCACAGAGGTCAGAAGAGGACATCGTTTTCTTTGGACGTGGATTCCTTACTGGTGGTTGTGAGGCACCATAAGGGTGCTGAAAACTGAGCACCTTTGGTAGCCATCTTTGCAGGCCTTAAAGAAAGAAATTTTAGGGTGTTTATGACATTAAAAGATAGAAGAAGGCTCAACTAAGGTGAGCACTGACATACAAATACGTAATCTGACCTAAAGAAAATAAGCAAGCTTTCATGTACATGTCCAGTATGAGGCAAATTGTTGGTGCTATTTTTTAAACTCTGTTTTATTTGGGTTTTTTACCTCCTTCCCCCTTCTGCACCCCATCCCTTCCAACATCCCAACACCAGGTAGGAAAGGTTAGTGGGGAGAGGAGGCATAGTTCTCTTTGGCTACTTCCTGCTTTTTAGCATTTGTATTGTTCTCAGTCACTGGCCAATATGAACAAACTTGCTACAAACATTAGTAAGTAGAACAACTCTTTCTGTGCATGTGTCCATGTGCTGCGTATGGCCACATTTGCCTGTCATTCCCCGAGAACCACTTACCTTGTACTTTTGAGTCTGTTACTGTCCCCAATCTCACAAATCAGGAAAGGCTCTGAAGATTCTGTCTCTGCTTCCCCAGTACTGGAATTCCACATGTATACCAACATGTCTAGCTTTTTTAAGTGGATGCTGAGGATAAAATTTATGTTCTCCTGCTTTATGACAAGCCCTTACCCACTGAGCTATCTCTTGAGCTTTTAAATACATTTTTTTGTGGATACAAGTTTTCATTTCTCTTGGCTGAATACCGAAACAGAGAATTGCTGAGGCAAGAGGGAAAAAGCTAAAACCATAGCCAAAACAAAGTCTGCAGCCTCATTCATGTCCACAGGGTAGCCCATTGCATACAAGGCTGGGCTAAAAGGAGTGAGGCTCAGTTGGGCAAATAAGTGACAATGCAGGAGCACAGTGAGTGTTAGAAGTTGGTCTGATGCATGTCTGATGCCTCAGGACTGGTTACAGCTATCCTTGTTTTGTAAACCTGCTTAAGGCATACCGGATTGGTTGATTAAAGAGCCTGTACCTGGGCAGGGCAGAATGGGGTAGGCGTGGCTAAGGTTCCTGGGCTTTTGGGTTCAAGAGAGAATCACAGGAAACAGACAGGAAGAGAGGAGGGAAGAGAATGCCACAACACATTAGTGTGGAGAAGAAACCTTGTGGGCCAAAACAAAGGGCTCCAATGATGGTGTGGAGAGGCCCAGAAGAAGAATAAAAGCAAGTACTATGCGATTATGTATGGAAGGCAGACCAGATGAGAATTAAGGCCGATGGCATTGGATGGGGCCTGGAACATGGATGGTGAGGATACTGAGACAGTGTAAGGAAAATACCTGTCTGGCCCAAGGTAAATAAGGCAATTATAAATCTAAAAGGTGTATTATTTGTGATAGCAGGTTAGATAATATCACCCTGACAATATTAGGGCTAATCATAAACATTATATAGCCCAACATTTTTTATTTATTACAAGTGAGTGTGAGGGCAAAGAACAGAGGCCTAGAAACAGCTACAGAGAACTGGTTGTTTACTGGGGGTGAGGGGGAGGGTTGTATTTATGCCCCTGGGGAGGAGTCTCTGGGCAAGGTTTGTGTGACAGTGTACCATTGGCCAGTGCAGGGAAGGTGCTCCATCTTCATACTCATGGGCTGCAGGGTATGTGTTGGAGGCAGGGGACAGAGTACCTTAAGGTCAAACAAGGAGTGAAGCTGGATAAATTCTTGATGGTAAGGGAACCAGCTGTGTTGCCAGGACAGGAAAGGGGAGGTAGCCAACTCCTGCAATCCTCGTGTTGGAGGTTTCAAAGGTTAAAGCTTCCTGGACCCTTTGTAGCCCTGGGTCATTATGGTCCCACAGAAGTCTTTATTATTTATTCCTCTCCTCCTAAGTTATTCACATCAGTTATCATATCTAAAGTCTCATGTCACCGAACAGTAGTCAAAATGTTAGTTTTGAAAAGCACCAGCAAATCACAGCCATCTCACTGATGTGTCCCCACTATAAAACAAGTTAGGCAGAGAAAGTGTAACTGACGCCTCTGGATGAGAATGTGAGGAATGTGAAGAGCCAGAGCCATTGGTGGATTGTACTGGGGAGCCAGAGTGCTCCCACATGGTGCAAACTGGGAACAGTCTAGAGCCTAGTCCAGGCCCATCCCACTGTATTGGTCTCACTATACAGGTATGAGCTGTCACCTGACCTCCTATCTCAAGGAGATTCGTAAAGTAATACTTAGCAAAAAAATAGCAAAAAATTTCAAGATGTGAGCAAACTGTTGAATACACTGCTGAGCTTTACTATTTTGTAATTTTTCTAAAATTTTAGATCAATACTTAAAAATGGTTATTGCTGGAAAAATAAAATTTATCTTACTGCCAAAGTTCTGTGTGTTCTAAGAATCTTTACAGAATCTCAATGTGTGTGTATAAAATATGTAACTAAATCTCAGATTATATTTTGTCTATTTCAAACCCAAATATAAATGTCAATATCCTTGCATACAATCCTAAGAAATAAACTATCCATCCAGCTTCTAATAAACAGATCTCTGCAGTCAAAAAATGTTTATTTGTTTCTATTAGATGTAATACAAAGTGTAAAAGTCATCATTTTATCCTAAAGACCAACATGGGGAGAAGGCAGTAGAAAACAGACTTCATTCTTACAGTAGGAAGTAAGTGGTCCATTCTAGAAAAAAAAAAAAAAAAAAAAAAAAGTATAATCACAGCTGAAATGAAAATTTCTGGTTTCTTTGAAGACTGAATTTTGTCGTGTGATGTTTTGACCACGTTGGCTTGTGAGAGGGCATGAGATGTTTTGCTATGATCCCTCACATGCAAGGGACATGACTGTGACCAGCTAAGAACATCCATGGATGGACTTTGAGGAGAGGACATATACAAAGGCCAAGGCAGAGAGAGACACCGCTTTTTGGATAGACATCACTGTGCTGGTCTTCATGCTTCAACACGACTTCACAGAGAGAAACGTTCAGAGAGCTTCTCCGGCCAATCCAACCAGGTCTTGAGGCTTTTGCTGACTTCGTACTGCTAATCCATGTTGGCCTTTGGACTGGACTGCTGGTATCCTGATGACTGAGTCTGGAAATCTCCCAACAAATTGTCAACCCTGATCAACAGGTTGTAGATAAAAGCCCTTTCCCTACTAATCTCCTACTTAAAGTTGCGGGGGTGGGGGGGAGATGGAAGGCAAGTAAATGTACTTAAGAACCCTAAATAAAGTAGGTTTGGTGAAAAATCTAAGTTATTATATAAAATCATAAGAAAATTAGCTAGATTAAGCAGGGACATAAACAGCAGGAAACAGGGTCCATTAATGTGATACAAGGCAAGACATAATCAAGATAAAGACTTTTCTCATGGATCTAACAAATTTGCAAAAATGTAAATTCTACCATCAAATTTGTTTTAGCTAAAACTAGAAGACATTTAAGAGAAATAAAAGAATATCAATTAGCATAAATATCCAGTGAGTTAGAAGCTTTTTATCTATTTAATGTGTGCATGTGTGGGTACCCATTGTGCATGAGCACAGGCATGAGACAGAGGACAACTTACAGAATTCAGTTCTCTCTTTCTACCATGTGGGTCCTAGGAATCAAGAGAAGATCATCAGGTTAGGCAGCAAGTACCTTTATCACCTAATGAAAGTAAGTTTTCTGTAGTTCTAAGAAGAAAATCCCACCCCTCTCTTAAATATCAGCTCTCCAGCATCCAGTAGTCTAAGATGGTAGCTCTTCACTCGGGGAAATGAACTGCAGTCTATTCTACTGCCCATTTCCCACATGTCTAAAATGAATCACTTTGGCTTATTGTGGATTGAGACGTTTCTCCTCAGTATCTTTAACACATAAAAATTACATGCACAAAACTCACAAAAATATAGAGCAAAAACAAACAACTTATGTATTTTAGGCCTTTTTATTTTAATAAATAACTTCAGTTAATAGCATTGTCAAAATTAAAAGGCACTTAAAACAAGATTGTGACTAGTGTAAAACAGAGTAAGCACAGCAGGGAAGGCACGTGCGGATGGTGCACAGTGGTTGAATCGCTGTTGGGGGGGGTGGGGACCTGCCCAGGCCCTGCAATCCCACAAGCAGGACAGCTTACAGTGTTTGTGAAAAAAGCAAATGTACATCCAAGTAAAAGAAAAGGTAATGATAAAAAGCTTTACCCCCTAGTTGCAAATACATACATTAAAAGATTAAAGAAGGTGATAAAAAAGCACCAGGAATTAAACAAAAACAATAAAGTAAAATAAATTTAATCCCCAAAGTCCCCACTCAGCAAATGCTATGAAAATTATGGCCTTTATGTGAATAGTTCTCAGCACTTTTATCCAAGGTTGGATTTATAAAGAGAAGGTGTCAGAGTTACAGGATCAAGTAACTCACAATGGCACACAGGTTTTAAAGCTAAGTTTTTCCTTCCCACCTCCCTGTGTGAGAATTACTTTAATTGGAAACTGTCAACACACTGTCTTTCATAGGCATCATCAAGTCTACCAGTGTGCAGCCAGTAGGCTGAACCACGCCCAGAGCCACCAGCAGGACTGTCCTTTGATTCTGTGTAACTAGCCCTGGCTGCTCCTGGAAGGCTGAGAATCAGTCAGTAGTGGTGTAGATGCTTGTGATGCTGTTGCTTCAACTTTGCCTTGCATTTGCTCTAGCAGTGATTCCAACAGTCCAGGAGGAAGGGTTAAAAAGGCACACTGTGACCTCAGCTGACAAGGGTAATGATCCTTTCTCAAGTCTTCAGTCCCAGGCATGGATTATAACATTATTTTCCAAATAATAAAAAAATTAAAAATATACATATTGTACATTTTTCAAACCTGCATGTGAATAAACCCCTAGCCATAGAGCCCCAAAGCTACCCTACTGTGACTACCACACTGCTGCTGTGAACTTGGTGTTGTAAAATCGGCCTGAGTAGGACTCATTTTCCCTCATACTTCGGATTGACCACAGTTGTCACAGCACTCTTGTAAATAGGATTTTCACCCTAAAACAAACAAAAATTACCAGTTACTCTCTAAAATCAGTGTTCTAAAGCAAGATTAAAAGCGGCAATTGTCTTAAGAAGTTACTTCCAATGTCCAGTGTCAGTGTTTAGAAAGCAAAGATAATGTCTGAGGAGTCTCAGGCTACCGGAGTGTTGTGCTCCTGACCCCAGTACATTGTCCCTGGAGGGCTGCCTCACAAACAGCCTCCGCACACAGCCTGTACAGCTGCCATCAGAGGCTCCTCTGAAGATCTGGTACCAACCTAAGGAAGCACTGACAACCCGATTCACACACTTTAATGCATAGGAGTGCTTATTTATGGGGTGGCTGGCTTTGCTCCCAGGGAAGGAGCTGTGCCATGTCTAGGGTAGAGATACATACAGTTCATTTAAAATTTAAAATATGTTCTGAGGTGCTGGGAATGGAACAGAGACAAGAGGAAGGTAATATGGGCTCAGCCCTGAGGGCGAGGTCAGCATCTACCAACATGGCAGGAGCTTTGTGAATGCCAATCAGAACAAAGATCACATCTGATCACTCACATAACTTTTCTGTGAATGGAGGGTCAGTGCTGGTGTGCTGGTTAGTTTCTGTCAACTTGACACAAACTAAGGTCTCCTTGGAAGAGAGAACCTTAGTTAAGGAATTGCCTCCATCATACTGGCCTGTGGGCATGTCTCTGGGGCATTTTCTTAACTGCTATTTAGTTCAGGAGAGCCTGGCCTGCATGATGGTGACACTCTGGGCAGGCAGGCCTGGGCTGTATAAGAAAGGTACCTGAGCAAGCCAGGGAAAGTATGCTAGTATATAGCAGTAAGAATTTCTCTGGTGGTCTCTGCTTCAGTCCCTGCCCTGAGTCCCTGCTGTAGATTCCCTTGATCATCAGTAAGCCAAATACACCCTTTTGTTTTCCCACGGTGCTTTTGGTCATGGTATTATCATAGCAACAGAGCGCAAACCAGAACAGATGGCTAACCTCAACTGTAAAATCATGTGGGAAACAGGCCTCTGGCCATGTCTGTGGGGAATTATCTTAAGGTAACTGAGGTGGGATGCTCACTGTGGGTAGAATCATTTCCTGATACTGAATACTTCATAAAAAGAGAAAGAGAGCTGAGACCCAGCATTTGTCAAATTTGTGATGCAATTTGACCAGCTGCCCCAAGCTCCAACTGCTGACTTCTCCACTATGACAAACTGAACCCTCTAATTGTGAACCAGAGTAAACCTGTTCTCCTGGGAGTAACAGAAAAAGTAACTAGTAACAAGATCCTGCAAACAAGCAACCTATTAAACTAACAAAAGTGCTCAGAATCTCAAGCTCTCAGCTCACTGGTTGTTCAGAGCAAGCACAGTACTTTACAGCATGCCTCCTTTGGGTAAGAGGCTGCCTTCTTAAAAGCTCGCTGTTTCCATCTTCCTGGGTGTGAATGCTAGACCTGCCTGCGTTTTCAAATATATTAGGCTATTAAACTACTATTTGATTGTCTTTAAGCTAATGTACTTAACAAAATCTAATATTTAGTGCTTAAGAACTATAAGGGAACAAAAGAGAAAGCAAAATACATAAAAAGTTCAATAATTTGTATCAGTTTATTGTCATGGAGTCTAAAGTAGAATTAATATGGAAAAAACTTACCTTTAGAAAAATTTATTTTGTCACACAAACAAACAATTATATTATTTAAAATCCAATCAAACAAAAATTTAACATGCAAGTTAGAGATAAAATTAAACTCACTATGTGTATTTAGGTATCAGTTTAAATGGAAGTAAGCTAAAGTACACCCCTGCCCCAAGAAGCCAAAGCAAATTTGCATATGAAGCGAGTGAGTCCCTCCTGGATCACTATGACACAGGAGACTGTAAATTGCTTAAGCACATGATATGCAATGCAAACTGGGAGGTTTGTAATTCACTGTAGGGAAGGACAGACCTGATAATTTTTTCAGTGTCCCAACACAGTAGTCTTATATGTTCACATAATTACAGTGTCTGCCAATGGTATAATTTATTGGTGGGAAGTCTTGCTCCCATAGCACACACACAGACAAAAGGAAAAAAAAGGTTTTATATTATTTTATTGACCCACATGAATTTTATTGTTAATTTCTACTAAAATGCTTATTAAGAAAACATTTTAGGATAATCTATAGCCATAAATTTTCTTAGATTTTAATAACACATAAAATTTAAGAACTTTTTTAATTGTATGCTTTTTTAATTGTATGAAATGCTTATTCTAGCTGAAGAAAGTCTACTACAGCTAAAAATTAAATCAAGAATATAAACATTAATTATAAATAGTAACTATTGATCATTTACTCAAAGTGCCATTAAATGTATAGGAAGGGCAGTTAATTCACCTCATAGAATAAGTGGAAAATTCTGTGAGAAGAAATTATATGAAACTGTTAATACCTGATTGATTTCTTTGTGAACACAAATAAAGCCCCAGTAATTTCACTAACTAATCAGTTTTCCTACAAAAATTAATTTTTGTAAAATATCAGGTAAGCATAAAAGATATCAGATTTCAAACATACATGAGCTTAACAATTTTTTTCAATAATTTTCTCAACAATAATTTTCTACTAGCCCTTAAATAAAACCTTCTGAGCGGTAAAAAAAGATCCAGCAAGTCATGATTTCCAGAAATTATTGCTACTTCCTATGTCCCTTAAAAATACAAAACATTTCCTTCCTTGCGGCTTTCTGCAAGTCCATTTATTAGCTGACTGATTCATTAAGTCATTATAAGGGTGGAGATGAAACTTAAGCCCTCCTACAATACTTCCTGTAGCCCTTCAATTTTGCTTTCCAAGTCCACTGACAAAGTAATCACCTTCTGTGTAGGAAAGTAATTCTGCCATTTTGTTTGCCCAACCAACTGCCTTAACCCAAGTCACAATACAGTGTCAAAATGGACCACTCTGTAAAGTGTTCTATATCTTCCTAAGAACTCTCCCCCTAAAGAATGTGGTTACTAAACTAATAACTGGTGCAGAGCAAAGGACAGGGACACAGGCCACAGTCTAGACTTTTGAATCTCCTAACTAGATGTGTGAACTTGGCTTTTGGATCTCTTCTATGGAACAAAAATAAAGAGAGTTACTACTATTCTCACAACTAACAAACAATAATAGGGTATTGAGAACCATCCTGAAACACAGGAGGACCCTGTAGCTAGTACCAACATCATCTCTGTCGACAGAAAGTGAAAATGAGAGAACATGAATCCTCCCAGGCTCTTATCTAATCCACAAGAAAAGAATTTGGTGCTAAATGTAATCAGCCTTTTTCATGGGAGTTTTAAGAGAGGCAAAAACAGGTGGATCTCTTTTATTTAGTTCAAGGCTAGCCTGATACTAACATGATCTACACAGAAAGTTCCAAGAGAGCCAGGGCTACAGAGTTACACCTTGTCTCAATCAAAAAACAACCAACAAAAACTTTCAGTTTTAAATTCAAAAGTCAGAACCATTTATTTAATAACTGGTAAGAAACACACAAAAACATTCTGTTTCTCCATGAAATAAACAAGAACTAAAAAGTTTCAAAATCTTTCTAGAATGGGTAATATGAATTGTAATTGTGAACAAAACAAACTATACTATGGTCATTTACCCTTGGTTTGCCATTTTGATTTCACACTCAGTTTCACTATTCAATTCAGGAGGTAATTCATTATGTTACACCACCTTCTAGAACAGGACTGCATCAGAGAATGTAGCCCATCTGTCAGTTAACACCCTCCCTGCTGAAGATCGAAGAGGAGCCTCAGAAAGGTGACAGAGCTCATACTGCTGTACTTACTAAGCAGAAGGGCTGGGGCTGACTGGCGCTGCCTGACTGCAAAGCATTCTCTTCTCTCTACCAACACATGGGGTCCTTCTATGCCTTATTTTGTAAAGTCCTCCCAAGCACTAAGCTAACATATGAGAGAAGCCACAGATAGCCATATAAAGAAGCCAAACAAAAAGAGCAACAGGGGTGAGAGACACATATGGTGCAGTAAAAAAAAAGAAGTTCACATGCAAGGAAAGTAAAAGGAAATACGAACGGCAATTCAGAGACCAGCTTTACGTCCATAATTTGGGTTCTTGAAATTATTAATAGGACTCTTGTAAATCGGGTTTTCTTGCTAAAGTGAAAGAAATAGTTTCTAGTGATTTCATCAGAAAGAAAATTGGTGTGTATAGTGTATTAACACTATAGATGGAATGTTATTTCTATACTTCTGAAATTTCTAAATTTTAATAAAAACCCCAACCGAACTACAGTGAAAGACACATGATTACTAGTATTCACAATTTAAGAATACTACATGAAGACATCAACTCTTTCTTGTGTCAAAATGTGTATCTTTTTCTTTAAGGGCCAATTTTTAGCCAACCACCTGACTCCATTCTGAAAGCACTGAATGGTACACACCAGTCAAGCCTGTGTTTCTATTAAGTAAGCTTTACAGATATGCAATCTGAAGAGGATAAAATACACCTTAAGTATTTCTAAATACACAAACACACCTTATTATAGATCTCATCCCAAGAAAATCCCTTGTAACCCCACCTTCAGCCCTTCATTATAGCCTCAGAACCATTGATTTATGTGTATTTCCCAAAAGTAATATAAAGAGAATCATAATGGATGGATGGGGAGAGATGGGGAAAGGGATCTTTCTATAGTGTAGCCTGAGACATTGGTGATATCATTTAAGATTCTATTTTACATTAGACAAGTGAGCAGAGGAACATATTTAGAATCAGACCTATTAAAGAATTAAAAACACTGGCCACTATATACACAGAATATATATCCTCATAAAGTTTTTACTACAATAGAATGCTTCTAGTTTTCAGCAAATGCAAATTCTTTGAATAATGAACTTTGGGGAAATGAAATATTTAAAGAGGACTTTAAAGGTCAGCCTCACCCTTAATAAGTTACATTTACTTTGGGAATTAACCTACTTCTCAGTAGATGTTTCATAACTTACCGTGTCCCACTTGGCATTCATTTTCTCCTTTTCAAATTTAGCAAATTCCCTTCTGTCGTGAATTATCATTAAAAGCTTCCAAATCAGCAACAAGGCAAGGCCAATAAGAACAATCCCAGCAACCACACCTGCTACAATTGGGATGATGTCAGGACCAGTAGGACAGTCTACAAATGAAAGGGTTAACTGTGAGCATAGAAAGACTGTTCACAAAGTTCACATGACCACAAAGAGCTGGATGGGATCTTATAAAATTAATAGTACTAAAAACTCAAGAGACTGCATACTATCCCCAAAACCTATTTAAAAGCTACTAGGTTCTAGGCCATAGAACGGTGGTACATACCTTTACTCTCAAGAGACAGACCTTTATAAGTTTTAGGCCATCTTGAACTACATAGTGAGTTCTAGGCCAGACAAGACTACATAGTAAGACCCTGTCTCAAACAAACAAACATACACACAAAACTACTAGGTTCTATCAAGGAAGCTTACAAGACTGCATTTATTTGGAGGTTACAGAATATTTCTTTTCCTAAAGACTAATTTTAAAAAAATTATAAGACCATCAAAAAAATAATGAAAAGTTTATATGTAATTAAGAATATTATGCTGGGGGGGGGGGGTGCAGCCTTGCCAGGCCACAGAGGAAAGCAATGCAACTAATCCTGATGAGACCTGATAAGCTAAGGTCAGCTAGAAAGGGAATAGGACCTCCCCTATCCATGGACTAGAGGAGGAGCATAAGGAGAAAAGAGGGAGGGAGGGTGGGTTTGGGAGGAGATGATGGAGGGGGCCACAGCTGGGATACAAATTGAATAAATTGTAATAAATGATAATAATAAAAAATTTTTAAAAGAATATTATGTTCAAGATTATAAAGTACTAAGCAATGTAAAAGCCACTGAAGATGACTGGCAACCAGGTAGCATAGGCTTGCACTCATGTGGCAGAAGCTGCAAGATTGTCACAACTTCAAAGTTAGCCTGGTCTGTGTTGTTAGTTCCAGGCCAGCCAAGAGCAACATGGCAAGAGTGTCCTAAAACCAAATAAAAAGACTTGGGTAACTGGAGAAATACCCTACATACATGAATTAGGCCTACAAATAAAGGTGCCTGGCACCAAATCATAGCACATATACAATGCCCCCCCCACCCAACACACACATCAGTTAAAGTATTGTCATGAACAATGTAGAAATAAATCAGCAAGCCATTATGTATAGCAACACCCTGGATTCACTACAAAAACAGCGACAAAGTCCCTGTGTTCAAAGACAATGAAAAGATACAGAGGCACACATGACAGTATTCACAGAGTTTTGTTGGGTGCTGCAGAGCAGTGCAGAGAACAAAAGATGGCTCAGTGGGGAAAGGCGCTTGCTGACAAGGCTTGACAAGTCTGGCCACTTGTGTTTGACTTTCAGAAAACACATGGCAGGAAAGAAACAAACAGGCTGGCAGAAGAGCACACATGCTCTTCTCTACATATGCTTCTTTGTAAAAAAAAAAGTAAAAACTAAAAAGTTGGATGGTTTCTTGTAACAAACATATGCTTACCAATACTCTAGAATATGTTTACATCAAAAAACCTAGGCACTAAATATAGAGAATGACAAAGAATCTTCAAAGGCTACTAGAAAAAGAAGGTAAAATGTGCCTAATTTCTGGGAAGTTGAACAAATTCGACGTTAGTAGTATCTTCTAGAAGATCCTCTTCTGGTTACTAAAGCTGGAACACGCTCAGATTTAGATATCACCAACAATACTGCTCAGGTTCCATCTATGGGCAGATTATTGCATTTAACCTTGAAATTCTTTACTAAGGAAACTTGATTTCTCTCTTCCTTAGTTGAATAAATAAATAAAGCCAAATTCTACTTTAAGCTTTGGGAAGAAAAACATAAACCTAAATAAGAATCCAGGCTGTTTCTGAGCCCCAGAAATAACCCAGAGCAGAAACAAGGCATCAATGAAACAATGTCTAGGCACCTCCCAGCTTTTACCTGGAGTCTCCACCACATGAACGATGGCTTCATTGTTGCCATTAACGGAGTAGGTGAAATAGAACCAGCAGTCGTCGATGTCCTTCTCCTTGCAGTGGGTCACAGGATCCACCTGCACAGGCTGGGGCAACTTGTCCCTGCTTTCTACCTTGGTGAGGTTGAAGTGGGAGCACTCCTGCGCACATGTATCCTTCTTTTCTCCTTTATTGAAGGCTCTGCACTGAACACATTCTCTAAGACAGAAATCATTACACTTGGCATGTGTTAAAATGAAGTTTGCTTATAATACTTCATGTGTTAAACTAATGGCCATACTGATCTAAGGGCAATATAAACTCAGAGGGAATAGAAAGGCAGTATATTCCACAAAAGATCCCAGTTTCCAGGAGCCTCGGCCAAGCCACTGCCACTAAGTCCAGCAACACCCTGACTAGCAAAGATGCAGTCAAAGAGTAATGGAGTTAGTAAGGAGTTCTCCAGTTACATCTTGAACCAAGACCAATGCTGGCAAAGCACCCAGGAAGCTATAAACGCTGCCAGCAAGCATGTGCCCTCACCAGGCCTTATCAAGGTTTCACCTAACATCTGATTCACAAACCTTACTTTCTAGTCAGCTATGGGAAACTGCTCAGCCTCCAGTACAGACCTGACATCCACAGCATAGCTATGGGTGCTGCAGAGGTGCCAGTTAGGCCTACATAGTGGATCTTGGTTTATAAGACACCAACATATCCATGACAAACCTGTGATGGATATGTTCAAGGCCACCAGCTAGCACACTGCCGACCTGGGGAAACATGCATAAAAATCTAGTCTGAGCCCTTGGTGATGGCCACATATGCAGTCCTAGCTTGGGTATGATGAGGCATAAGGATTTCAAGTTCAAGGTCAGCCTAGGTTCAATAGCAACGTCTTTCATTCTAAACTGTGTGTGGATTTTATAAAAACAATACAATTCAAAAGGTTTCAGTGAACAAACTTTAGCAGTTCAAATTTATAACAATTTTACATAAACCAGATACATTTTCCTAGTCAATGCTAACACTTGGGTTTTTCTTGAAAATAAATTTCCCATTGATAGGTCTCTAAAATTGAAAATTAAATCACTATAAAGAAATAAAGGTGGGGCTGAGGAGATGGCTCAGCTAGTAAAGTGTCTGCTTCACAAGCATGAAGACCTGAATTCAGATCACTTAGAACCCATGGAAAAGACCAGGCATGAAGGCACATGTTTGTAATCCCAGTGGTAGAAGACAGAGACAGGTAGATTTCTGTCCTAGCCTATTTGGCAAAGTTCCAGGTCAATGAAAACCCCTGTGGTAAATTAAGGTAGAAGGCTCCTGAGAAACAACAACCCAAAGTTGTCTGAGCTCCAGGCATACACGTGATATATATACACCTCCACAACACAAAATTTAGATATAGGTAGTGTAACACAAAACCACAGTAACTTATGCAATGTATTTTGGTGTAATAATTTACCAAGGGGGGGGGAAAAAAAAACAAAAACCTTCCATTCTCCTGAGGCAAAGGATAGCAACTAGAATAGAGTACTCCTCTGTAATAGTGCTCAGAGCTCTATCACTACCACTAAAGCTTAAAAACAAAGAAAAGTAGTGTCAATTAAAAAAGGTAACAGCACAGACTCACCATACTATGACTTCAGATTAAAAAAAAAACAACACAATTCTCATGACATACTTCAGTGTTACACAATACATATTCACCATTAAGAATTTTAGGACATAAAATAATGGGCTACATAAGAAGTGGCAAATATTCTCTTTGAAGTATAATGTGCCAGCACTCTCCTCTGGCTCTGGTGGTTATAACAGAAGATACTGGAGTCAGCTAAATGAGTGTGGCTGTGTGAAGCACGCAGGCAGCACTTACTTATGCTCCGCACAGACACCAAGGCAGGTCTGACACGTCTCACAGGTTGGCCCTTGAAACTTGGGATCTGTGCACTTACAAGCACCACACTCACAGACGCCCCGGCCATTGCAGATCTGACCATTTGACGCTATGCATGGAGTAGTGTCCAAAGAACAGTCACATGCACTGCCGGTATAATTGGGAAAGCATTCACAGACACGGCACCTGCAGATACCATTTCCTGCAATGAAAAACATCATTTCTCAAAATAACAGTAAAAGGTATCATCACAGCAGTCATTCACAAACTAAAACCAAGCCACAACATGGAAGAAAGCAGAGCTAATGGAAAGCCTACCCTACATGCTGCCCTTTCTGCATTCACCAGTGATTCTTCTGGTATCTGACCTCAGCAGAGAATCTGTACCATATAGCTACTGCTGCTGCTTACTCACCTCCACAAATTAGGCCGTTGGACCGATCACAGTTGAAGTTATCACACTCGCAGAATTTGCCAGAGTAAATTTCATTTGTGTTATCTCTCTTCCTACACACACATTGTCCACAGACACATTCTCCATTGTTACTGCAGATTTCTGAGCTATTCTCTTTCCTGCAGTAAGCATCCATGTCTTCACTGTTCACTTCGTCTGTGCTGCATTCACAGTGCCTCCCAACACGCCCCTCATTACACCTTTGAAAAGATCCAAACACAGTCACAAAAAACAAATCTTCACATTAGCGAAGTACCAGGTAAGGATGCCCACTCCACACATGCAGACATGAGAAAAGTACCCTGCGTTTACACACACACACACACATACAGCATGCAATAGCAACTCAAGTTTTGATGGAACACACAGGGGCCTCTGGGAAATTCATCTGTGGCAAAGAACCATTCTGACCAAAATGAAAACATACTCCAGCAACAAACAAACAAAATATCTGGAAAAATAAACTCATTTTTCAGAAAAATAAGATAGTCTCATAGACCAGAATACTCTGAACTCAGAGATCTGGCTGCCCCTGCCTTCTGGGGGATTAAAGGCATGTGTCACTTTGTCAGGCTAGATTCTCAAATATATGCTATTAGATTAGTGTTACAGACTATCTACCATAAAGTTTAAAGCAACTGTTAACATAAAAAATAGCAGTGAATGCAATCTTAAACGTTGAAAACTATATTGAGTACATAAGCTGAAAAAAAGTACCAGCCTTAGGTAAGAGTAAATTTACTGCGCAGGTGCAGACTTCTCAGATAACCCACATATCTTGGAACATTTATGTTCGTGGACACTGGATAAAGTGATTTTGCATATGCTAAATAAAAGGCAAAATATTTTCAAGAAAATCTTTTTGGAAAAATGCCATTTTACTAAAAAAACAAACAAACAAACAAAAACAAAACTTAATGCCTCAAACAAGATAAGCACAACACAGAAAAAATACAGTATTTAAATTATTACTTAAATTTAAATTACTTAAATTTAATAATTACTTAAATTAAATGGGCAATTAAAAAATGATGGTAAAGTCAGTGTGGTGACATATTCCTGTAATTCCAGCACTCAGGGAGGCAGAGGCAGGTGGATCTCTGTGAGTTCGAGACCAGCCTGGTCTACAAAGTGAGTCCAGGACAACCAAGGCTACATAAGAGAAACCCTGTCTTGGGGAAATTTTTTTTTTTTTTTTTTTTTTTATGGTAAACATAGATATTCATTTTCCTTTGGTCCAATAATCAAAACCACAGTGATGTTGTACTGGCATTTATATTTAAAAGTTCTATTATTTTTATTTTAAAAGGCTGTATTATGACTATAGTTTAATTTTTAATTTAAAAGTAGCCAAGGGGGTTGGTGAGATGGCTCAAGGTGTAAAGGCACTGGCCATCAAACCTGACAGCCTGAGTTCAAACCCTAGGATTCATGGGGTAGACAGAACAAAACTCCTGCAATTGTCCTCACCTCCACGAGCCTGCCATGACACAAGGGTACACACACACATACATGTACACACACACACACACACACACACACACAAACACATATATATACAAAGACAAAAAATAAATGTAAATGTTAAATACTGTTTTCTCTTTATCCCAGCAATACAAAATTAATGCAGCACAACATAAACATTTTTTCGCTAAATCACAGATAAACTTGTCATTAACACTGGGAGCAGTGGCTTCTGCCTACAACCCAAATACTGAGACAGTAAGATCATAAACTTGGGGTCATCCTAGGCTACAAAACAAGACCCTTTCTCAAAGTAAAACAAAATTTAAAAAGAAAGTCACCCCTATGAGTTTGACAGTTTTTATAAAACATGTTTCTATCTACTTATTTTTTTCCAGATGTGTTTTGCTGTAGAGAACTGGGAGTGTCATTAGGACAGCAAAGCTCAAAGGCAGCCATGAGAGACTGTAGATACACTGCTTACCTAGCCAAAAGCTTCACTGTGGAGTATGAGCAGTTGTAAGAAAAGAGAACCTCAAGTCCATGAGGCACAAAGGTGTATCTTTTTACTTTCTATGGGCTCCAGATGAAGCTGCCTGGATCTGTGACCTGCTGCAGCAAGGTGCCACTCACCTGCAGGCTCCACATTCAAATGTTCCATTTCCCTCGTGGCACTTGGGACTTGCTGGAATGCCGTGACTTTGGCAATCACACTTACAGATGAACTGAAGAATGACCTCTACTTCTTCAGTGAAGCCCAGGGGTTTAATTTTAATGGTTTCAGACTCCTTATTTGGACACTTATTTGCAGTTATGCTGATTTCAAATTGAACCTTAAAGGGAAAAAATAGATTAACAAACTTAGCAGTGAACATAAAAATATTTCAAAAGCTAGTCTTTTAATGTTTCTCATCTAAGAAACTATATTTAACTTTTTAAGATTTATCTACTTAGTGTGTTCTGCACGTCTGTGTGCTATGTGCATGCAGTGCCCATGGAGGTCAGAAGAGGCAGCAGATCCCTGAGAACTGGAGTCACAGGTGGCTCTGTGCCTTAAACACTTTTAACCACTGGGCCATCTCTCCAGCTCCAAAATTACTTTTTTTATGCGTTTTTCCTATAAACAAACAAACAAACAAAAATGCTCACACAACATACCTCATCTCCAAGAGAAATGTTGGAACACTTTCGTCCATTTTCTCCTGTCCCATTCACCCCATTCTTGCAGTAGGATTTGTAATTTATTGTTACTCCTTCTGGCAATTTGCTGTTTTCCAAAATAACTTCTGAAGAAAGGGACTAAAAAAAAGGCTAATCATGAACAGGAAAATAAAATATGACTTGAACACACACACACAGATGAAACAGCTATTATAAAAACACTATCATTTCAATACTCTTCAATTCAACAGAGTGTTAGAAAATCTAGAGTAATCAACTCTAAAAGTCCAATATTCAAAATAATGTGTACAATGTAAAAGCATTTCTTTTTTATTATTCAAGAAAATGCTAATGATCTCATACCACAAAGGCCTGATTATGAGGAATCCTAAGAACACATAATAGATGCTTGCTGCCCCCAGTGTCGCATGGTGATCTCTAACTGTCCTCTGGCCTACTCCCTTCCAGCTAACTAGAGACCAGAGCAACAGAGTAATCAAATTTATGTGGTACCACTGTCATCTTGTCCACCTCCTAAACACCCTTGTGGAGGCTGAAAGAACTAGAGCTTAGCTCAATGGTACAGCAGTGCCTGGCACCATGAGGTCCTAGGCTTGGTTCTTAGCACTCACAAAAAATAAAACATGGGGAGAAAGAAGAGACCAGGCAGTGTATATTTAAAAGAGAAGACATCTCAGAACAGTGAGGTTGTAATGACAAGCCACCTCTCCTCACTCACACCCCTACAGGGATAGCAATGAGGAAAACAATCTCTCAAGACAGAGACTAGAATGTGAAGATGTGAAATAAGTAGAATCTTGTCTTTGCCAAACCCCTCTGTGTCAGTCTTTCCAAAATGTCTTAGAATCTGATTTTAGGCATGTATTAAAAAAAAATTTTTTTTTTTCAATGTGAGGTTCAAAGCCAGGCATGATGTAACATACCTAGAAGGTGGAGGCAGGAACATCACAAGTTCAGATCCTCGACTATCTGTAGATGTCAAGGCAGCCTGGGCTACATGGTACTGTCTCAAAAACTTCTAAGGCTGGAAAATGGATCAGTTGTAAAAGAAGCTTGCCAGCAATCAAAACAGGCATTCTTACTTAAGCTCCCAAAGGGTGGGAATCGTTATTTCAGTTTCCAAATGATACACTTATGTATGTACATACATATGAGAGTGTACAAATATTTCTGAAAACCAAAAACATGTTCTTTCAGTTTGTCTTCTGAAAGAGGAGAAAAATAAAAAATCCTTGTCAAGCATCATTCACCAAAATAGGTAATCTAGCCAGGCATGGTGGTGGTACACGCCTTTCATCCCAGCAGTTGGGAAGGCAGAGGCAGGTAGATCTCTATGAGTTCAAAGCCAGCTTGGTCTACATAGTAAGTTCCAAGATTGTCAGGGCTATATAAAAAGATCTTGTCTCAAAAACAAATAAACAAACAAGTAAATAAAAATAAGGTTAAAGAATAAAGGTGACTTAGGGGAAGAAAAAGAAGAGATGTATACATCGAAATGCCAAAAGAAGAGATGTATACATCGAAATGCCAACTAGAAGATACACAGCCTAATGATACATAAACAAGAGCCTGGAAACATACATATGTCTTTATCTAAAAATTATTACTTTGCTTAAATTATGCTTTCATAAGACTAAAAAAATTAAAGTTTTCCCTCTAGATATGAAATTTAAATTCACATTTGGCACTTTCCCTTCAGCTTGCTGGTGTGTTTATAAAGGGTGTTTTACTTAGGGCATGGCATGAAGCTGACTCCATTTAAAGTGCACTCACATTATAGGCATCAATGATCAGCTGGATCACATTACTAGAGTTTCCAGACAGTGTGCCCACTGCTGACTTAGGAATCAAATTCTTCAATTCCTGAAATTAAACATGTAAAACATAAATATTATTTACTCAACCAATTAGAATCCACTGAAAAGTAAAATTATTTTGACACCTCAGGTCTCTATTCATTTCCTAAGTATCTTTCAAAGTCAAACCTAAAAAAAAGATAACAATCCTAATAGTACGCAATTAAAATGAACATAAATGTGTTTGTCAAATTCAGTATGGATACCTGGTGGCATTTTCCTACATTTCAAAGACATAATTCTGCTATTAATAATTAACCAATAGGAAAAACCTAGAACTTTCATACTTTTTACCTTGTAAACAGGCTGAAACTCTTCAGTAACTGCGAAAATCGTCTGAATATTATTTTCACTTAATTTCTGGACAAGGTGAGCAATTGAGGGATAATCCTAAGGAACCAAATAATACAATTTAGCATATAAATACAATGTTTAATCAATGTTGAGTTTTGTTTTATTTGGGTCTTACACTATAGCCCAGGCTTATTCCCAACTGCTAAGATTACAATATTTGAGTTGATAAGCATTCATAACAAGATCATTCACACACGACTCCTTTCACACGAAAGAATATCAAACTCAAATAACTGCTGAGCTGGGTCATGTGTATGTAGTGAGAATTTTGGTTTCTTTAAAAACCCAGTTATATTATCTGAATATATTTTTGTTTTAATCCCAGTTGTGGGATATGGGGCTGCTTCAAATTGTCTATAGCCATTAACTATGATTGTCTCATGCCAGCTGAGGATAGTTATGTTTGGAATTCTGGGAACTTAAATGCCAAAGCCCAGAGAGGGATGGGGACACAAACGAGAAGGAGAAGAAAGAAGAAGAAAAAGAGGAGAAGCAGGAGGAGGAAGAAGCTGCTTCCCTCCTGGTGCTCCTGGTTGCTGTTGTTGCAGTCTGACGAGAAGCTGGAGATATCCTGACAATGAAGATTGGACTTACCCCAAGGAACCTTCCTGCTAGGCAGCAGGAAGTAGTCTATAGAGGTCTACAGCCCTTCTCCCCTTCTAATCTTTCTCTCCAACCAATGTTGGGGGTTGGAAGGGATTAGGATGAGTAAGGGTTGAAAGGGAGGTAGAGGTATAAGAACACAAGTAAAATAGATTAAAAGAATACATTTATACGTATATATTAAGTTTCTCTCTTTTACATATGTTTAAGAACTTTGATATTTTAATAGGTTTTATTTAATTTATTTTTGTTTTATGTTTACTGGTGTTTTGCCTGTGTGTGTATTTGTGTGAGGGTATCAGAAGCCCTAGAACTAGAGTTACAGAGAGGTTTGAGCAGCCACGTGGGTGCTGAGTATTGAACCCAGGGCCCTCTGAAAGAGCTGCCATTGTTCTTAACTGTAGAGCCATCTCTCCAGTCCCATCTTAAGAGGTTTTTAACTACAAGACAAACTACATATTTTAAATGTGAGTGAAATTATGGAACCAGAACTAAAGGCTCCTGTTACCTAGAAGACTAAGATTTACCAATACTGGATTTCTTCTAGACCATGAGTGATTTGTCTACACTTGCTTTCAGTGAGAGGGAGAGTGCATATTTTTAAGTCATGATATAGAAGGTAAACCTAGTTGAATTACATATTTAGAAATATGACCAGTGATGCTGACAAATGATGTATGGAAATGAGGAACCACTTGCTTGCTTATCAACATCCCTGCCACCCAGACAGAACAGCACAATACCAGAGCTTCAAAAAGCAATACAGCTCTCCTGCCTGTCATCAAGCCTCATACTTGTCAAAACAAGACAGCTACAAACCCTGTCTCCTACATGCTCAGTATTACTCACTAAAATCCACCAAAACTCACTCACTAGGTGAGGACTTACATACTTACATAGTAATGGCTCATTGTATATACATTGTTTTCCAGGTGACATTGTCCATCGTTGGGCAAAACAATACCACCAAGTTTTCCATCTCCAGCAAAGTGAAACCCAGCATCCGTGGAGAACACCAGCAGTCGTGTTACATTCCTCCAGCCAATCAATGACTTTAAAAGAAAAAGGTCAACTGCAGATACTTCTCACAGTAACTCAACATGAAAGCCTTCAGGCTCAAAGGCTGCAACTGCACTTTTAACCTAATTTCTTGTCCCAGTGCTAATGTTGCTGATCAGTGCAGAGAGCCTGCAAGTTTCTCCTCCAGTACTTTATAGCTTCTTTTTGCTGGTCATCCATAAGGACATCTCTCAATTCAGAGTCTGCCTTTTAGTAGGGGTGCTGAGTATTTGATGAATACACAGAGACTCAGTACACACCTGTTACTGCCCAACTTCTGGCTCCTATTCCCACCCACCCTGCTGCACCCCTGCTATATCATATACCTCCTTTATCGTATCTCTCCTTTGTGCTAGGCTGCTAGGCTTTACTTTCTTGAAACATGCTTTCATGCAATCCATACAAGCCTTAAACTTACTATGTAGCCAAAGATGGCCTTGAACTTTTAATCCTCCTGCCTCTAACTCCTAAATGTTAGGATTAGTGACATGTGCCACTATACCTAGCTTCATTTTCTTACTGTAGGAAAAACTGTCAAAAAACTTACCCTACTTTATATCCCTTTCTATTAGCTCATGAAATCAGTTCATTTGTACAATTTCACTAGCTTATTCAACAAAGAATTTAAGTAACATGAAAATCCCTTCTATTATATAATTTTTTCCCCTAAATTTAAATTGACTCAACATATTTCTGTAAATTCCTTGAAGGTAGAAACTATGTTTTTTGGGGCTGCAGAAATGGCTCACAGGTTAAGAGCACTGGCTCTTCTCCCAGAGGTCCTGAGTTCAATTCCCAGCAACTATATGGTGGCTCACAACCATGTATAATGAGATCTGGTGCCCTCTTCTGGCAAGCAGGCATACATCCAGGCAGAACACTGTAATAAATAAAATAAATCTTTAAAAAAAAATTGAGTTTCTTGATTCTAATCATTTTTCAAAGGCAGGTTACCTGCTCCTTTGCCTCTAAAGTATGACAAAATCAGAAAGACAGCCACAGCCTGGGGGGTGAACTGGTTTGATCCTGCTGGTTAAAGCAGAAGAAGCCAAGAAAACATTCTCCAGTGATGGGGACAAGGGGGTCAGAGAATAAGGAAGGCTACGGCCAGCAAATACCCGGAATACTATTTTTTTAATTACGAGCACTTCACTGGCAAGTCAAAAGTAAGGACAGTAGTCAGAATGTGCTGTCTATGTGTACATCATATAGACCACGGCAACGACACCTTCCCACTGTCCTATGAGGTATTCCCTGGAGCTCCAAGTCAACTGCCTAGGAGCAGGGAGGACAGAAAAATCCTTCCTCCACACTACCACAATGCTTTACTTAGTATATTGGAGATCTACATCTTCCCCTTACTACAATAAGGTACTCCATACAAGCTTCATTGACCTAACAATGTTTTCCACTCTCAGCCTCAGTTTTTATTAAAAGATCATGTAGGGTCTGGTATAATGGAGCATACCTGCAATCCCAGGAGGTGGAGGCAAAAACATCTCTACAAGAACAAGGATAGCCTGGGCTACACCACAACACTGTATCTCAAAAGAGCAAAACAAATAAATAAATAGATGGATAAATAAACAAATAGGAAAGAAATCAATCAGAAATACCCATGGATCATAAGCGCTGGTCCCTAGTGCAACAGAATCCGGCTTACTCTCCCTGAAAACCTTACAATTAAGCCACAGATACTGTATTACTACTTTTATTACAAACCTAAGTTGTCATATGGCTCATTAATCAAGCCTTTAAAAGTTCTTTCCCTTTATTATTAAGACAGAAGATGAAGACACGTGTCAAAGGCAATGAGCAGAGCGGAAAACTGTCCTCGGGAACAAGGTATGACACTATTCCACATGACATGTTCAGAGTTCCTGGTGACAGCTCAGACAACATCATTACATCTCCAGCCACAAAGTTAGGCCCCTCAGCTTCTTCCAAAACCCAAGCTAGCTAAAGTCTACGCTCTGCTGCTTCAAATGACTAGGACACCGGCCTCCCAAACTCCTTTACCTGAGTGAATTCTTTACCTGGCTCAAATAGTGATGCAGTGATTAGAGATACTTGGGAAAGCAGCAGTGATAGGTGGGAACTTAGAAGACTAGTATCAGTATTCCTCAAGAGGAAATCTTATAGTAGCTAAGGTCATTTGGATCTAACTTTTAGTATAAATAAAGCACACACACACTTAAAATAAATCCCCACAGACAATGCTATCAGTCCTCTGTAGAAATAACTTACTCCACAAACTGCAACCTGCATGATTGCATCAAATCCACCTTCTGGAGAGTCCAAGTTTCCAGATATGCGCTGCTGACCAACAAGTTCATTGAAAAACTCTCCTCTGTCAGTAAGACTGAGAACATTTTTGTAGCTAAATGGGCTGGTGCAGTTTTGTTCACTTGTACAAGGGTTTCTGAGCTTTGCTGGGGTTGTACTAATGTACGGCATCACAGTTTTCTCCACAAATGAGCCAAAGCCTGAATTAAAAAAAAAAAAAAATGCAATTGGATAGATGAGTGGGCAGAGACCAACAAACTTACATCACTTTTAAATGGATGCTTATTTAGGGGGGAAGGTGTACACGCATATACCACAATGCATGCCTGGAGGTCAGAGAACAACTTGCAGGGGCTCATTTTAGAGACTGAACTCAGTCATCAGGCTTGGAGGCAGGGACCTTTATCTACTGAACCATCTCACCAACTCTAAATGTACATCATTTTCTAAAGCACAGTATAAAGGATGTACAGACTGCACAGTGGACAAGAGCTCTTGCTGCACAAGCCTAAGGATGAATTTGGATCCTAGCAGCCAGGTAAAAGGCCAGGTGTGGCCACACACCTCTGCATTCCAGCACACACAGACAAACACAAGCATGCACACAAATGAAAACTATGTTTCCAACATTCCTACCAATGCGGAAGTCTGAAGTAATCCTCCTCATTTCATTCATCAGATCTGTCCCAAGACTCTTCACATTCTCCAGATCATCTTTCATAGAGTAGGAGAGATCCATAAGGTAGTACAGGTCAATAGGGTAGTCTTCAGCCCTCTTGAATTTTAATGTAAACTTCTGTGGTTCTCCTAATTAAATAGATTCAAAACTGAAATCAGGCCAGTAATCAGAATGAAATGGAAAAAATAAATAAGTTCAATTTACATGTTCAATGCTATCGTCTTAAGTGTGTAATTTTACCAAACCTAAGAATTTTGTTAGAGATTCAACAGGCACACACTTGATAGTTTCGTTTAACAAACTATTTATAACATCAAGACACAGACAGGCAAAACGATAAAGGCAATACACCCTACCAGTATCCCACAAGATACACACAATTCTGCTACAGTTTGGATCTGGCCATGTGTTAGCACTATCAGAAGCCAGTGGAATGTTTGAGAGATAAAGACCAATAGCAGGCTTAGGCTACCATCTCCTAGTTGCCCCATTATGAAATTTCACCTCACCAAAAACTCAGAGCAGCAAGCGATTCTGCCAGGAAAATTGTAAAAGAATAGGCCAAAATAAGTTCTTTCTTCTTCTAAGTTATTTCAAGTAGTTCTTACTATAATCGCAAGCTGATTTACACAAAAATTTGTGAGGAAAACAGAACACCGTAAGTTTTGGCAGAATGAAAGCAAGGCACACTATAGAGTTCAACAGACAGGTAGAGATTAAAGTTAGAAGTGAAATGTTCTCTGTGTAAAAAAAAAAAAAAAAAAAAAAGTCTGCTACACGTAGGTGAGTAACAATCAAGTTTTACTTTAGAGTTGTAAAAACAAAACAAAACAAAACGAAAAAATAGAGTTGTAAAAATAGAGGTAAAGCCTGAACTGAAAAATGAGGACAGTGAGAGGTAAAAGTGGTTACATGTTATTTACTTACAAAGCAGAGCTGGAAAGCAGCTTAGTGGTAGTACATCTCACCCAGCACATGAGAAATCCTAAATTCTATCTCCTGTACCACAAAATAAAACACTTACAAACATGGAAGAAAATGAAGGTTTGGATGAAAAAATATTAGTCTTTTCTTCAAAACCACCTGGCTGACATGGAAGTGAGTGGAACTAAAAAAAGTGGAACTAAAAAAAGCCTACGCTGTTGCAGAAGAAAAAGGAAAACCGACTCTTAAGGGAAATGCAGAGGGATAAAGGGAAGAAAACACAAAAAGGAAACTGGAAGCAGTGAAAGGAAGTGAGAAATACCAGAGTGACATCATACACTCCTGAGTTCAAGAGAGCCTCTTGTAAGTACCCAATAGTGGTAGTAATGATTTGGGCCAGAGATGCCTCAAAGAGGACCCAGGTTTGTTTCCTAGCACTCATATGGTAGCTTATAAACATCCTCAACATCAGTTCCAAGCAATCTGATGACTTCTGACCCCTGTAGGCACCAGGCACATGTATGGTGCACAAAAATATTCATACAAGCAACACACACAATAAGTAACCTAAAAACATATTTAAAAGTAATGATGATTAAAAGAAAATGCAATTTAGACAACTAATTAATGTCCTGATAAGGATCCGGTAGGTCTGTAGCTCCAAGATAATAGTGGTACTCCCCTAGAAAAGTAGAAGTCTGTACTAAATACTTTTCCTGATACAAAGACATAGGAGAAGGAAGACTTATTTTGGCTCAGTTTCAGGGAGGCACAGAAGCACTCCCAGTGACCCACTCTGCCAGCCAAGCTCCACCAGCTGAAAGCTCCACAGCTTCCTAAAACAGCACTACAAGCCAGGGAACAAATGTTCACATACAGGATTTTCACATTCAAACTACAATAATATCTACTTCCTAGGCTGAAGTTTAGCCAGGCAGCAGTAAGAGAAGGATGGAAGAATGACAGGCAGACAAAGGGCATGTTGTCAGGGGTGGAACGGCCATGAGTACTCTTTAAAAAAGCATTAGTATTTAAATGGCACTAAACAAATCCATGAATTAAAACTTTGCTTTTATATTATAGTAACAGATGGACACTATTATTTTTCAGACTTAGTGATTTTTATTGGTATTTTCTGAATCTTTAACAGGATTTTTATTTGCTTTCTGGCAAGAAAGATTTAAATTACTGAAAGTGTACGTGTTATAAAAATTAAGGCCAGGAGTGGTGGCACATGCCTTTAATCCCAGCACTTGGGGAGCGCAGAAGCAGGCAGAACTCTTGAGTTTGAAGCCTGCCTGGTCTATAGAGTGAGTAAGTTCCTGGACAGCCAGGGCTACACAGAGAATCCCTGTCTCAAAAAACAAAAACAGAGGTTATACCTGCTAAAATTTAACTTATACTCTATCTTTGGTTCACCTCTAAAAATGAACCATCAAAAGACTGAAGAAAGGCTTGTATAAAGGTTGCTATGGAAAACTCAAGTGGGAATGGAAGTACCTGATCGCAGCTTCAGAAGCAGCTGTTGTGGTTGGATCTGAGTAATGTCTTCTGGCCGGAGCTTCTCTGCCATGCCTTTGCTGCGATTGGTGACATTTTTATTTTTTTTTATAGTCTGGGAGCCTCTGGGATTTTCTATGTCACTTGGCTGGCAACCCTTCTTTTTTAAAGCTTCCAAATCATCACATCGCGCAGAGGTTGGCATTCCTTCTTGTAAAAATGTCTAAATGATACATAAAACACTGACATCAATAAAAAAAAAAAAAGTGTAGCAAGCATTTTGATATGATTTTACTGCACGTAAACAGATTACAAAAATCAAATGGCTTACCCTAAGGTAGTTCATTTTAAACTTAACAAAATCCACATCACTGTGTTCTTATATAAAACCAAGTAAAACCAATAGAGAAAGGTACTACCTTTCCCGAAGACTATATTTTACAAGTCCTACCTTTCAAGTTCAGCGTGTCATCACTAACTATATCCTTCAGTTCTTGGCATGCTTGGCAGCCCGAAATTATAGGTAAGTCTACACATCAGACAGTGCTTTTTCTAAAACTTTCCCTTAGAAAAGTCCTTAGCCTCATGTGGTGGTACACGCCTGCAATCTTAGCAGTTGGGGAGGCAGATGGATCTCTGTGAGTTCGAGACCAGCTTGGTCTGTAGAGTGAGTTATAGCCAGGACTACAATGAGAAACCCTATCTTGAAAAACAAAAAAAAAAAAGAAAGAAAGAAAGGAAGGAAGGAAGGAAGGAAGGAAGGAAGGAAGGAAGGAAGGAAGGAAGAAAGAAAAAGTTCTTAGATTTTTTTTTTTCATATTACACAACACCCTTCCCAGCAGAGCATTTTAAACAACTAGATGTTTAGGAAAAGCACATTAGCCTAAATATATCCCAATTAATAATGGTGTGTATGTGTGTAGGAAATACAGCATAAATTTTCCTGACTAAAATTTTTTTTGAGACAAGGTTTCTCTGTGTAGCCCTGGCTGTCCTAAAACTCACTCTATTGACCAGTCTATCCTCAAAAAACTCAGAGAGCTGCTTGTCTCTGCCTCTTTCGTGCTGAGATTAAAGGTATGTGTCTCTACTGCCTGGCTGAAGATTGTATTAAATGCTTGCTACTAAATGTGATTTTCTTTTTATTGTCTTTCTTAATTTTCTCTTGATTTTTATTTATTTGTTTGGGTGTTTTGCCTGTGTGGGCATCTCATCACATGTATGCAGTGCCCACAGAGGCCAGAAGAGGCATCAGATCCCCTGAGACTGACGACTGTAAGCTACCATGTGGGTGCTGAGAATAGAGCCTGGGTTTACTGGAAGAACAGACAGGGCTCTTCTCCACAGCTCTCTCCAGGCCCCAGATTTCATATTTTATCTTCAACTTTTTTAAAGGTCTTAATACTCTATAAACAAATACACACACACAAAAAAAAAAAACAAGGTGGGGACTGGGGAAATGGCTTACTGGGAAAATGGCTTACTGGGTAACATGCCAGATATGCAAATGTGAGGACCTTAGAACTGATCCCTAGCATCCACATAAAAGTCGCACATGGCAGTGAACATATGTAACCCTGGTCCCCAATAACTGAGGAGGGAAACAGTGGTTCTCAGAGCCCCTGTCTAGGACCCAGTATCCAGCCCATCTAGCTGAAACAGCAGGCTCCAGGTTCAGTGAGAGATCCTGTCACCAAAAATAAGTTGGAAAGCAACAAGAGAAGACACGCTGCTGTCTGCTCTCACCTCCAGCACACACACATGAATGTGCACATGTACGGCTAAAGACTAAAAATAGACTGGCTGTCAAAGTATTTAGGCAAATGTAACATGGCAAGAACATTTACACAATTATAGAGACAACTGGAAAAAATGACCAGGGTCAGGAGTCAAAACTGAAATAGGTTTATTTACTATCAAACCTCAAAATCCAACAAAGCACAAGCTTCTAAGGAATTCTCCATTTCCATTTTGTTGTTTTGTTTTGTTTTTCTTCAAAACAGTTTCTCTGTGTAGCCCTGGCTGTCCTAGAACTTGCTTTGTAGACCAGACTAGACTTGAACTCACAGAAATAGATTTGCCTCTGCCTCATGAGTGCCTGGATAAAGATGTGCAACATCACACCTGCCTCATTCCACAATATTTAACCAATCCAAGGTGCTTCATAACACCTAAATAAAATTCCACCGAACACATTCCACAAGAACCTTTACTAACTAAGAAGCTAGGCCCCAGACTTCAGAAGTTCAAGTATTCAGCTCTGACTAGGTAAATTTCAACTACAGATAAATTATGGGCCCATAAAGTGGATGCCAGCAGCTGCCAGATAAATAGACCCTCTGGAGTGAACCCCTCTCTTTTAATCCACCATTTCTAACTGCAACAACTGGTTCCTCACTTTCCGGAGAAGGAAGGTAAGAGCTTCCACCAGCCTTTCCTAAATGTTCCCAGTTTCACCGAAGCGCAACATTTGTAGGGGGACAGTACCATAAAAAGAAAACTCTAAAACTCTTTCATCAGATCCTGTTATATATGACATCCTACAATTTAGGCCCAAACACCTAAATGAGGAAATATACAATGAACCTTTGACCTAACATAACCTCAAATTAACTCACTGCACTTTTAGTAAGCTTTGTATAAGGGAACACGTCAGGCAAAGTGTATAAATCTTTATGCAAATTTGGAACTCTAATTTGCTTTTATTTCCTTCCACTGGGGGTAGGCTTTAAGGTTTCAAAAGTGTACACCTCTCCCAGTTAGCTCTCTCTGCCTCATACTGTGGATCAGGATGTAAGCTCTTAGCTACTGATCCAGTGCCATTCCTGCCTGCCTGCTGCTATGCTCACTGCCATGACGGTCATGGACTAACACTCTGCTATGAGCCCCAAATTACATGGGTTTGTGTGTTCACTTACTTTATAAGTTGCCTGGCTAATGGTGCTTTGTCACAGCAATAGAAAAGTAACTAAGACATGTACTATGTCAAACACCACAATGTTGACCACCACATATTAGTCAATAAATACTGATCCAAATACTGTATCTTTTTTTTTTTCCCCCTCTGTGTAGCCTTAGCTGTCCTGGACAACGCTTTGTCAACCAGGCTGTCCTCGAACTCACTGAAATCTACCTGCCTCTGCGTGCTGGGTTTGAGGCGTGTGGCCCTGTGCCCAGCTTCAGATGGTATATCTTATCTGGTCCTTCGCAAGGATGAGGCTCTAAGTAAGGCTCAAAGACCAGAGAGTAAATGGAACAGAATCAGAAATCTTACCGTATTTGTACACCACCCACAATTTGGCCCTGCTTGTATACATTCTCCACAAGATTTGGCGTTTGCTTTTAAACATCTATTTTTATCTGTTAAAAAAAAAGATAAGTTAAGTTTCAAAGAAAAAATAAATAAATCACAATGACAGAGACAAGTGATATGCAGATAAACACATGTTAAATATGAACATTCCAGCCTGGTTACTAAGCTACACTAGGCTACTCCAAAGGTGTAGTCTTTGAGACACAGGTTCTGGGTGGCTGCAGATTTTTATGTATCAGGTGTATCAAGTTTCCTAGTCAGTATCTTTCATCATTTTCACATGTCTGAGGTCAGATAATTCTAATTATTCTATTTACTATGCTTTTTTGAGATTTAGACAGTAGAACCAGGTATCCATTATTCCAAATGTAAGATGGTCACGGTTGCCAGAGAAATATAAACCATCTTCAGTTTGCTCCCTGCTGTTATAAATATGCTAACACTATAAAGACTTCATAATCAAAAAACAAGAGTTTCTTCTAGAAAGGAAACTTCGAGGTTTTCTTTTGGTTTTTGCCTGCTCAGAACCCAGAGTTTTGACTGAACTATCTCCAACCCTCTGAAATTCTGTAAATTTGGTGGGGTGGGGGACAGCTGTGTCTAGCCCAGGCTAACCTAAAATTCAAGATCCTCCTAACTATCTCTGCCTCCCAAGTGCTGGGATTACAGACTCGTGACACCATGCCCAGCCCACTTTCAATTTTTAGATTCCAATGGATATACCTTCATAATCCACCAAAGTACATGTTTATTTTATTTGCTTCTGAGTATATTACATGCCTCTGCCATTGTTGTGGTCCCTCCAGTACTCTCACATTCTCCACGTGTTTTTGTGTGGTCTATGTAATGTCAGAGATAAACTGATGGTGAAGACCCTTGGAGGCCCCTTGGAAACCTCTGCTTCTCATTCACAGTGCTACAGAATTTCAGATGGAATAGTGATCAAATGGAGCATTTTTTTTTTTGGGGGGGGGTTCCCTGCCTCGTCTAACTAACCAAAGACTATTGATATAAGATGAGGAAATAAAAAGGTAACAAGATTTTTTTTTTTTACCTGTTTGGCCAAATACAGAACAAATCAAGCTGATCAATCCAATCCAGAAAACCAGTTGCAAATTCATCTATAACAGAAAATGTGTATCATTACTGAGAAAATAGATTAAATAATTATGTTACCTTCTTTCACCTCTTAATCTGTTTCTCTCCAAACTTGTCTACACTGTCATCTGCCTTTCTTCCCCAGATGGTTACCATGCCTTTCACCTACACTACTCCAACACTTCAATAGCACAGTTGCAGAATATGTTCCTATCTTCTCTAAATAAATTTCTTACTATTCAAGTTAATGTCACAAAATTATACCTGTTCTAAACAAACAAACAAACAAACAAACAAACCAAAAAACAAGTTAGTACTCCTAACAGCAAAAAGCTCTGGCAGCTTGTCCTGTAGAACATCCGTCCCCACAGTCTCCTGGGGTTCTCAGACCAACAAGCACAAGCAGCGGAACAATCACCTCAGAACTGAATCAGCCTCCCTATGCTGACAACTCCTTTAGAGTTTTTATTTCTCCTCAGGCTGAAACACAACATCATATGTAAGACTCATGTAAGACTCTGATTCAATTGTTCAGTTAGCTTTCCTGCAATATATATATATATATATATATATATTGAAGGAAAATTAACTATGCATGGAACTGGTAAAGTACTCAGCTTTTATTCCTTCAACTTTCCACAACAAAAGGCCTTACTAGACCCAGAGTCTGTACTGTCCTTCAGAATCTCCTGGGGTTGGGAGGATCAAGTAATACTCCGTATGTTAAACAGGCAGCTTCTAATCACTAACTCTACTTCTACTGAACCAGTTTTCATTCCTAATCAAGTATGTTCAACAATGGCTAACAGACTGGTCAGCTAACACCTTCAACTGCCTACTGTTCATGTACACCTCCAGTCTAGTATAATGCATATGCATCTGCCTCACCCACAGAATGAAAGGGGCACAAGGAATGCTGGCATGGGCATAATCCCAGAACATAAGGGGCAGAGGCAGGAAAATTACCATGAGTTCAAGGTCAGTCTGGTCTACATGGCAAATCGCTGTCTTGAAAGACAGAGGAAGGTAGAGGCAGGACCATCAGAAGTACAAGGTCATCATCCTTCCCTACAAAGCAATTTCAGGACTTTGTCTTAAGAAATGAATAAAAAAATAAAGGCTCTTTAAATTCCATGTTAACAATGAGTATTTCCTTTAAAGTTCTTCATCAGCCCTTCCATCTCAAACAGCCCTTCCCAAAGCACAGACAACTTTGTTCTGATCACAGGCCCCTTTCATATGAAGAATAAAGGCAGGCATGCTACCTTTAGGACACGGTCTTAATCCTTTGGGGATAAACATTTTGCTACTCTATTCATGCAGACTTCTCAGGGACAAGAGAGAGGTATCTAACCAAGAGGCTCTAGGCTCTAGGAGCCATCTACCTGCTATCAGGCTGACTCCAGGAAATGAGTCCCTACGGGGACTGGAAGGTTACTGCAGATGGCTTGGGACTACACCCAAATGGTGAATAAAACCTGGGTTAAGTTTCTTTAAACCACTAAGCATTACTTTGGTTTAAAGTATGGTTTAAAGTATGGTTTGTCACATTTTAAACCATATGTAGACCTCTGTTTCTACATATCCTGATAGTTCAAAGAACCTACTAAGGCCCTCATGCCTCTAGAAATATGCTAAGCCCAGAGGCAGACCAAAAAAAAAAAAAAGTTCCAGTGTACAAGGGTAGCTTTGGAAACAGTCAGGGTCTGTAAACAGAGGAGCTGTTGTTGCTTGGCTGGGTTTTAGGGACAGAAAGAAGTAAGAATTCAGCAGGGCTCTAAGGACAATGACAATAACTAGAAAGAGCAGAAGCTGGAAGACTGAGAACCCCACACTTGAGAGTGGCAGAGGCAGCACAACTGGCACCTGAACCAAAGTGCCTTGTGGGGAGAGGATGCTGAGAAAAACCACATCACAGTCCACATGGGTGTCCTTCCCAGGCCGAAAGCCATATGAATGGGGTAGCAAGGCCTATTCAGTATGCTAAGGGGCTTTGAGGGTCCCTATCGATGGTATCTCACTCAACACAACTCATTATCAGAGGGGGAAAATAGAAAAATGTCATGAGACATGGTCCTCAGCTTTTGTTTGCTTTTCATAACCAAAGGTTGTTAAATGGTCTGCTCTGAATTTCATCTCCACAAACACCTACAGTGCTGATTGGTACTAAGATAAACAGATGTCTCAAAAGAAATAAAGACAAAAAAAGCCAGATTTTATCTTGCTTTAGATGCCTCATAAAACCTACTGAGAATATTTTTGCTTTAACAAAAACAATTTCAAAGTGTCTATTAGGACTCAAATCTGTAACAAATAATTAAACTGGTTAAGAAAACAGGCAATCTGGGCTGGATAGATGGCTCAGAGTTTAAGATCTGGTGTACAGGCAGAATGTTGTATAAATAATAAATAAATCTAAAAAAAAAAGAAGAAGAAAACAGGCAATGAATATGGTTTGGTTTGATTTTTCAAGACAAGGTTTTTTTTTTTTGTGTGTGTGGGGGGATAACTCTAGCTGTCCTGAAACTCAATTTGTAGACCAGGCTGGCCTCAAACTCACAGAAATCCACTTACCTCTGCCTCCCCAGTGCTAGGATTAAAGGCATGTGCCATACTGCCTTGCTGGGAGTAATATATGTATGTGTGTGTGTATATCTCACACAAATATATTTTAATAATTTAATTTTATTATATGTACATCTGTGTGAAGGTGACAAATTCCTTAGAATTGGCATTACAGACAGTTGTAAGCTGCCATGTGAGTGCTGGGAATTGAACCCAGATCTTTTGGAAGAGCAAACAGTGCTCCTAACCATGGAGCCATCTCTCCAGACCCAGGGAGTACTATATTTTAAATCAAAATTATTATAGCCCAGGGGGAAAAAAAAAACACAAAACAAAAACAAAACAACAACAAAAAAAAAACACCTAATAATGAACTCTTTCCTAAGAAAAACAAAAAAAAAGAAAAAAAATGAACTAGGTCCAACCAATTAAATTACAATGTATCTGCTGATTGTTAAACAAAAAAAAAAAAAAAAGTTAAAATATAACACTAGTTGGTCACATGCCTATAATAGAGGAGGCAGAGGCAGTTGGATTTCTCTAAGTTCAAGGCTAGCCTGGTCTACAAAGTGAGTCCAGGACAACCAAGGCTACACAGAGAAACCCTGTCTCAAAAGAATATATACATATATAGTGTCTTATATATATATGCACATATATATGTATATATACCTATATACAATGTTGTACATGTATACATACATGTATATATACATATATTTCACTGTAAAAAGGTCTATGGAATCCTCAAAGATTTGGGTTTTTTTTTTTTATGTGTAAATTTTGGTTGGTTGTTGCCTATTTCCTTCTTCTGTTAACTTCATTCCATTAGTCCAGAGAGTATTCTTGACTATTTTAATTTTTGTGTATTACTCTAATATGTATCTCATGTCAGATACAGACAGTTCAGAAAGCAGATCTGGATCATAATGGCTAGTAGATCTTAATGATATAATCTAGAAGGCTCCCCACCCCCACTTAATGGCTTTACCAGATGTTCTACTTTTGCTGTCTCTTGCTAGGATAAAACACTGACCAAAACCAACCTGAGGAGGAAAGGTTTATTTGGCTTACACTTCCAGGTCCATCACTGAAAGAAGTCAGCCAAGGAACTCACTCATAAAGTAACCTTGGGACAAGAATCGAAGCAGAACCACAGAGGAACACTGTTTGCTGGGTTGGGTCCTCTGGCTTGCTTAGATAACATTTTTTTTTGGGGGGGAGGGTTCAAGAGAGTGTTTCTCTGTGTAACAGAGTCTTGGCAGTCTTAGACTCTGTAGACCATGGTGGCCCCAAATTCAGAGATCCGCCTGCCTCTGCCTCCCAAGTGTTGGTATTCAATGTGTGTGCCACCATGCCTGGCCCCAGATAACTTTCTTATCAGCCCAGGTCTACCCACTAGGTATAACACAGCTGATAGTGAGCTAGGCCCACCTATATCAATTACAATCAAGAATCTGTCCCTGAAAATATGCTCACAAGCCAATCCAATGGAGGATGCTACTCCAACAAGGCCGTATCTCCATAGTGCCACCCCTATAAGCCTATGACAGCCATTTTCTTCGAACAACCACAACAGTCTTTACCATATACATTATACAATGAAATATACACTATATTTTAAAAATCTTAAAGTACTTCTGGGATTTGGGTTATGAAATGAAAATGCCAGGAACTGAGTACGAGCAAACATGCAGGCAGAAACCAGATTACAAAGTTAAATTCTGTTTATTGTCATGTTTGAGAAATAGAAAAATGTGGAGCAAGATAACACATGATACTATAAACACAGCAGAAAATTAGTGGGGGGATGCGGGCAAGGTAGGTGCCTCACAGATAGGCAGAATTTACCAGATATCACAGACATGTAGTACTTCATGCCTATAATCCAAACACTCAAAAAAATTGAGGCAAGAAGAATGAGAATCTAAGGCCAGCATGAATATATGATGAAACCATATCTCTAAATAAATAAATAAATAAATAAATAAGTAAATAAATAAATAAATGAATGAATGAAAGATGGCATGTGTCAAAAATGTACACAATAGCAATGAGGAAGCAGAAGCAAGTCTACAAGTACCTGGCTACTTATAGGCTCTGATATTTTGATATCTGCTTAGTTAAGGAAAGTGGGAGAAAGAAGCCTTTCCTTATAAAATAACAAAGTCAGCAATGGGAATAGAGCTGAAGGAGGAAATGATGCACTTGTTTTAGCAATGTGAAATATGAAAGACAGTAAGTCTAGGGAAGCCACCTGCAGGGAGGGAAGCCACATATGTGGATCTCAATAGACAGGCTGGGGTTAGAGAGGGTTCATTATCTAGGTGGTAACTGAAATTATAAAAAACTGCAAACTTAAAGTGGTAAATACATGGAAAGGGAAAAGGAAAAATGGTAACGCCAGGCCTCCCTGGAGCAGTCACTCAAGACTACTGGGAACTGTACACTCTGAATATGGACATACTAGTTTTCACCACAGCAAAGCCACTGGCTATCAATTCCTTCTCAGGTTGGAAACCAGGATAAACTAGGGACACAGTAAATGGACAATAGCATTATCAAACAGAGCTTTGGGAGCCACAGCCACCGTACACTCTAATTTATGAAGGTACATTCTAATATTTTACTCATCTGTAACTACTTTTAATATAGGTCTTCCCAAATGGATATGGGGCCCAAGAGAACAAGGTCTTAGTGTATTATGCACAGATACAGCACTAAGAAGTGTGTGGCTCAAAGAAAATGCTCAACCCGAATGTCCTCTCCCTGGGCACTAGCTTTAATAGTAGCAAAAAGCACCATGCAAGCTTCCAAAAGAGGAAGGCAACCAACAGTCCTACCCAGTTAGAATGCCTATGAACCACAACAACAAACAGCATGGCACCACAATCCCAGTGCAGTAGTGGCATGCACACTTTGGTATTAACCAACAGTTCTCTAATTGAACTTAACACTGGCTTAACAAAAGGAAAACCATGCCTGGTGCAGGAAATCTAGCTAACTACTCAGTTCTTGTGAAGTCATAGCTATTGGAGGAGAATCTACCACCTCTTATTTACTAAGCCAGCATAATCTCTAAGAACAATCTATAAACATCTGTCCTTATATCCACAGATCAGTGTAGTCTTCACCCCTCAGCAAGGAAACTTTCCTTTGCAACCAAGACCACTACAGAACTTGTTGAAACAAAGAAAGAAGGAAGAGAGAAGGAAGGAAGGAAGGAAGGAAGGAAGGAAGGAAGGAAGGAAGGAA
>NW_026593947.1:292433-292668 GCF_907164565.1 Psammomys obesus
GAAGGAAGGAAGGAAGGAAGGAAGGAAGGAAGGAAGGAAGGAAGGAAGGGGAAGGGAAAGGAAAGGAAGGGAAAGGGAAAGGGAAAAAGGGAAAAGGGGAAAGGGGAAAGGGGAAAGGGAAAAGGGAAAGGAAAGGAAAAGGAAAAGGAAAGGAAAGGAAAGGAAAGGAAAGGAAAGGAAAGGAAAGGAAAGGAAAAGGAAAAGGAAAAGGAAAAGGAAAAGGAAAAGGAAAAGG
>NW_026593947.1:292678-297283 GCF_907164565.1 Psammomys obesus
AAAGGAAAAGGAAAAGGAAAAGGAAAAGGAAAAGGAAAAGGAAAAGGAAAAGGAAAAGGAAAAGGAAAAGGAAAAGGAAAAGGAAGGAAGGAAGGAAGGAAGGAAGGAAGGAAGGAAAAACAACAATCAAAACACAGAGTTGTGGAGCCTAGTCCCAATGGATACATCAACAAAATTCTCACGCCTAAAGTTCAGGGAACATTGAAGAAGAGGCAGCAGAAAGATAGTAAGAGCCAGAAGATCAGAATGTTTGCTGTTAGCTTGTGTCGCCTAGTAACATCAGAAGCTACACTCATGAGGCCTCTCCAATATGAATGCCCAAACATGAGCTGAACAAGGGTGACACCAATGGACATGCCAAACTGGAGAAAAGCCCAGAACTATATCCAATTGAGGAAAGCTGTGATTGGGAAAGGTAGTCCTTCCCAGGGAAGAGCACATCCATTGGCTATCCAGTGCCAAACAATCAGCCCTGAAAATATACATCCATGTAATCTTATATAAACTGGACAAGTTTTATAAATATAACACACAAACACTGTACATGTATTCATGCAATAACAATCAGTTAAAAAAAAAGAGGCTATGAATTTAATGGAGAGCAGGGAACAGTATATGGGAAGGTCTCGAGCAAGGAATGGAAAGGGAGAAATGCTGTAATTATAATATTGGGGGAAAAGATAATACTCAAAATGTTTTCCTGGAATATACCGGAATATACCAAATTATATGCCCTGTTCTCTGGCACTACTCAGGAGCTCAGAAAGAAAGAAGAAACTGTTACCTGAACTCCTGAACTGAGAAGCTGTAGCCTGATTTTGTGCTTCACTAAGTATAATTTTCGAAGGCTTACTTAGCCACTATTTTAAAAGAATGAACATTCATCTAGGGTTAGAACTGATTCAGAGCACAGAAATGAAAAGTGCTTATGACATTCTATGAGTTTATTTAATAATAAACATTCAAAGTAAATGGAACCCAACAAGCTATTTTATTTCCAAATAGATAGTTCTGTATCTTGTTCCCACCAAAGCATCTCAAGCTAAGATTTATTTTTAAAAAGCATATTTAATTCTAAGATGGTATAATTCATTCCTGAGCAAAATATTAAGGATAGCTTACAAATCATCTATTTAATAAAAAAAACAGCTCCACATTTATGCAACAGATGCAATCGTTTAAAGCTTGATATATACAGATTGAGTATCCCTTCTTCAAATTGCATAGGAGTAGTGGACTTTTTTTAGATTCTGAAATAACTGCATATACTGAAATATCTTAGACCTGAGTCTAAACTTGGAACACCCTTTACGTGGTGGTGATGCCTTTAATCCCAGCACTCATGAGGCACTGGCAGGCAGATCTTCATGAGTTCAAGGCCTGCCTGGTCTACAAAGTAAGTCCAGGACAGCCAGGGCTATTACACAGAGAAACCCTGTCTCGAAAAACCAAAAACACAAATCCAAACAAAAAACAAGTAAACAAACAAAGACCCTTATGTTTACGAGGTACCTTACATACATATCTGAAGTAGCTGTGTTGAATAGTAAATATTCAATTGTATAATACCTGCATACCTTTGACCCCTAAATGGATACTAAGTGCAGAACTTCCCATTCGTGCCATGCTGACATTCCGAAATTTACATCTTTGACCACTTAAGATTTTCAGATAAAGGATGTTCAACCTATACTATTTTTGTAGAAATTAGTTATTCTTTAGAGGAAAATTACTTTAAAAATAAGGAGATGTCTCCGTCGGCAAAGCTGCTTACTACACACAAGTATAAGAACTCAATTTAAATCTCTAGCAACCGTGTTAAAAGGTGGGTGTGCCCATAATCCTATAATGGGGAGTGGGCAGACAGAAACAAGGGGATGCCAGGGGGTGCTGCTCAAGCAACACAGCCAAATCTGAGCTCCGAGTTCAGTGACAGATCTTGACTCCAAAAAATAGGGTAAAGAACAATGAAAGAAAACACCCCTGTCAACCTCTGACTTCGACAAGGCATATGTAAGCCAATTCACATAAAATGAAGTAATCAACAGCTGGAGAAAAAGATCAGCAGTAAAGCACTAGCTTGGTGTGTGCAAAACCCTGTGTTCAATCCCTGTTACCACAAACAAGTATCCATCAGATTATTTCTTTCTAGGAAATATTAACGTGATATGGGAATATTTGCACTCTTTCCAATAAGTCAAGTGAGAAAACAGTGCATACCTACTGTGTGCTAGGCTCCTCAAAACAAAACAAAAACCCTCAGGCCAAATAAGCCCAAGCTCTCAGCAAAATTAGATTTCCAATATGAAAGGCTAAAGATTCTGATCATTCTAATACTTCCTTTGTAATATCATAGCATTTTTAAAACCTTTTGCCTTATTCGTAGAAAATATACTACTTATAGTAAGGTATGCCATAAATCTCTCCTTAATGCTGCCCCAACGTTCCCAGCTCCTGCTTTGCAGCCAGAGCTACACAATGAGACTGTCTCTCTAAAAGGAATGAATGAATGAATGAATGAATGAATGAATGAATGGATTAGAAAGAGAAATAAACAGGCCAATAATACACAGAAATCAGTATCCAAGAAAAAAAAACATAAGAAACTAAAAGACTCTAGTTCTTTTACCTTGTCACCCATAGAAAGTAATAAAAATCAAAGAGCTTGAGTAGAAGAAACCAACCTTTTGAGTTCTGCATCTGAGGAAGATGAAGTCAGATCATAGCAATGGCAATGGCACCTTTCTCTTAGAGGAAGAACAATTACAAAAACTTTTTCTGCCTGGCAGGAAGAGGTGGTGGTAGCAACTAGGGAGTCAATCATTGGCCCAAATATTAATAACAAGACCAAATTAAGCACCAACAGAATTTAGCAAAAAGGCAGGTGTGATAGCACTCACCTTTACTTCCAGCACTTGGGAGGCAGAGGTAAGAGACCAGCCTGGTCTACATAGCAAGCTTCAGGACAGCCAGGACTAAGATGAGAAATCCTGCCTCAAGCAAACAAACAAGAAAGTCTCACAAAGTACCAGGAAGAAGAAAACAAAGACAGTGTCTTAGGGTTTCAATTGTTTTCACAAAAATACCGTGACCAAAAAGCACGTTGGAGAGGAAAGGGTTTATTCGGCTTACACTTCCATCACTGAAGGAAGTCTCGACAGGAATTCAAGCAGGGCTGGAACCTGGAGGCAGGAGCTGATACAAAGGCCATGGAGAGGTGCAGCTTATTGGCTTGTTTCCCATAGCTTGCTTGCTCAGACTGCCCTTTTTTTTGGGGGGGGGGGGCGTTTTGTTTTTTTCTTTGTTTTGTTTTTCCAGACAGGATTGTTCTGTGTAGCCTTGGTTGCCCTGGACTAACTTTGTAGAGCACGCTGGCCTGGAACTCACAGAGATCCACCTGCCTTTGCCTCCTGAGTGCTGGAATTAAAGGTGCACACTACCACATCTGGCTTCAGCCTGCTTTCTTATAGAACCCAGGACCATCAGCCCAGAGATAGCACCACCCACCATGGGCTGGGTACTCTCCCACTGACCACTAATTGAGAAAAATGCCTTATAGCTGGATCTCATGGAGGCATTTTCTCAACTGAGGATCCTTCCTCTCTAATGACTCTAACGTTCGTCAAATTGACACACAAAACCAGTAAGTACAGAGAGAAAAAAGAAGAGACTAAGTAATCTAAGATGGGAACGTTGGTAGCATCTCACTGCAGCCTAATGCCCTACAAGTTATACAACAGTCTCACTAGACAGTATACTAAATGCCAGCCAAAACTCTATCCTGATTGCAGACAAAAGACTTCTGAAGAACTCAATGAAAACCCTTTCTAACCAATAAAACATTTGTCTGAGCCTAATAAATTTCCAACAATGAAGGTTTTTATTTGAAGTTGAGAACATGCATGGTTCATGCCTTTAATCCCAGTTCTTTAAGGCTGAAGAGGATTTCTGTAAGTTTGCAGCTAGCTTATTCTATACAGTGAATTCCAGGTTGTTAAGCTACAGTAAAATAATAATAACAATAAATATGAATATAAAAAATTAATGTATCTGATCCAAAGATCACAAAAAATCTGAAAACTGAAGAGTTCACTAACAATGATACCTTATATAAAAATATGACGATAAAGCAAATTTACAATTCATGACTAGTGATGATTCCACCATCCCAAGGAATTCAGAACTCCAGAAATATAATCAATAAAACAAGATCAAATCTGAGATGTCACACAAAATACACACTACTAAAGGAAACAAACAGCCAACATGACAGAATGTGTGGTGACTCAACAGACAACTGACATCTACCTCCATCACCCTCAACCGAAAGTATCAAATTCAAATCAAACACTACAACATAAACTTAGTAACTGCTGAAGAATGGAATTTGAAAATAAAACATTTTAAAAATCACTAAGCCAAAATATGAACAGCCAGTGCACAGTGAGAGAAAAACTGCCTTCCTTCCCAGTGCCATCTGCTATCAACACTTTATCACCTAGGAAGTGAGTCTCCAAACTACCCTAATAAGCAGCTGTCCCATTGTCTTTCCTTCTTTCTTCCTTCCTTCCTTCCTTCCTTCCTTCCTTCCTTCCTTCCTTCCTT
>NW_026593947.1:297293-336275 GCF_907164565.1 Psammomys obesus
CTTCCTTCCTTCCTTCCTTCCTTCCTTCCTTCCTTCCTTCCTTCCTTTCAAACTTACAGCGATCCGCCTGCCTCTGCCTCCCTGAGCGCTGGGATTACAGGTGTGCACCACTGCACCCGGTTCAGATTTTTGTCTTTCTTTCTGTTTTTTTTGTTTGTTTGTTTGTTTGTTTCTTGTTTTTCCCTGTGAATGGGGGAAATGTGAATTATCAAATGTTTCAGTTAACAAAATTCACTTTATTCCCAAATGTAAGTGTGAAGAGATCTTGCAAAAGTTAACTCCCTGGGGGCTGGAAAGAAGGCTCTGTGCTTGCTGGTCTTGCAGAAGACTTGGGTCCTGTTCCCAGCATCCACACCTGGCAGCTTACAACCATCTGTAATTTCAAATCCAGGAAATCCCAACACCCTCTTTTGGCCTCTGCTGGCAGCAACATACACACAAGTGGATACATGCAGGCACATACACATCAAAAAAAATAATAAATCTTTAAAAAAGAAAGTTAACTACTTGTTAGTGGTATCAAAAACATTTTCTCTATATGTAATTTCAATTAGGAGGAATTTTGAGTTACATTTCTACACTGAATAATCTAATCTACTGGTGTTGGTTTAATGTTCTTAATGGAATGTATACAATTTACCCTTGTTCATTCAAATGCTGATTTCTCTACCCCACTCTTCGGTTTCAATCTGGACATTGCATTGTGATGCTTATTGTAAGCATCACCTGTATCAAGTTTGTGTAAACGTGCCACCATTTGTTTTCTATATTGTCGATTAAACAACCAGTGCTGAGCAACAGAGAGAATAGGTGGAATATCCTGGTCTGGAGAGGGCAGAGAAGGAATCAAGCGGGGGTAGAAAAGGAAGAAGAGAGAATCTGCAGGAGAGGTCTTAGAACCACATGGAGAGATGAACAGGATCTAAGATACGACTAAAAGCAAGTATAATGGGTGAAATCTGAATGGTATGAAACTATGTGGGCTTGGAGGTTTAGGATGGAATGACTATTGCCCAGCATTGTGCTCTAAGTTAATTAAATAAATCCCAGTCTCTGTGTGGTGCTTTGGGTATACAGCTGTTTAGGAATAACCTCTGGTTAACTAAAAGATAAACCATAGTAAATATTAATACCCACAACATACTGGTTTAAAGAGATTATTCCAAAAACTGTTCTTTATAAGGTTCACTTTAACCACCACCTTTTATTCTATCTTTCTTCTTTCACCCTGCAGTGGATGGAACAAGCACAACCAGGCAAACTTTATACAACAGATGTTTAAAAACATAACTACACGGAAGTCACTTCATTTTTCATTTTACTCAAGACTAGGCGAGAGGTGAATCCTATTTCAGAAGTTTGAGAAGAGTAAAATATTACCCTGATGGAAAAGTTTTCGCAACAAATATTTCTGTACTGATTTTCTTATTTCTGACAAGTATTTAGTGATCACAGGGATGGGGCAGGGGACTGAATGACTATTTAATATGTGTTTCTCAACTTGTTTTGTTGTTCCGTGTTAAACACTGAACCTATGGCCTTGCAAGTATAAATAGACCAACCCCAAGAATGTAACTCTTTTAAAGTCATGCTTCCATGCTTTTTTAATAAGGATAACTCACTCCTTTTCCAACTGTAATATGAGACTACTAAATGTACAGTTTCAAGCTTCAATATTCTAATAATCAAATAGTATAGTACCCCACAACTGACCTCTAAGACAGGCCAAAATCATAACATGAACTAAATCATACATAATTTATGTATGTTTTAGAAAATACTGGATGTATTAGAAAGAGCTATTAACATCCTAATTTCAGAGTATGAAATTAAATGTTCAATAAGCATGTATGTAAACTATTTCTTGTTCTGTCCTTCAAACGGCATGTACTAGAATTTGCATGTAAATATTTTCACCCTTAAACTTAAAACTACACTCCTTAAGCAAAATGCAATGCAAATTTTCTTCTACTTTATGACTTTTACTTGTTTTTTTATTTTGTTTTGCTTGGGGCTATCAATCTTCAACAGCCACAATAAACAGAGTTTATTCTTTAAAGAACATAATCTTGATGTTGCATAGCACAAAAATGGCAGACTTCTAGTAATACTCAATGATGTACTGTTATTTTTACTATTTTTTAACTAACTGCATCCATGCACGTGTCATACCTTGCTGGACTAGATGAAGAACTCAGGCCTTCATTTTTTAGCTCCATGATACACATACACAGTCATATACAAGTAATATTTTGTTAAATTAAACAGTGCTCTACCTCCCAACTACACTGTCTTTTGGTCTTTTTTTTTTTCCTTTTGGTCTTTTTTAAATACATCATTCATCCATAACTTAGCTTAGTCCATTCCTCACTCAGACCTCATCTTCCCCACAAAGCCTTTCAAAACTACGTAAGCCATGGCTGAACTTTTCCTCAAAAAAAAAAAAACTGGCAGGGTGCATTGTATAAACTATTCTTTGGTGTTTGTCATATTTTCCTGAGTGGAACACAATTGTCCCAACTAAGGAATTCACTCAAAAGCAAAGACATGCCAACCCCTCAATTTACGCTGAGCACCATGTTCTTTCAGTGATTGCCACTCAGTACACTGATTAGCTAATGCAATGCACAACTGAAGACACCCTGACAAAGAGCAGCCAGTAATAGATTTGACTAATCAGCCCTGGTACAGAGTCTTCCTGGGTCATTTGCACAGAATCTATACTTTTTTTTTTTTTTTGCAAGAGTGCTTTCATTTCTCAGAAGTAAAAATCCTGCATGAAGGGGTCAGCTAATTTACAAAATGGCACATCTATACTTTCTTATAATGAAACAGGAAAATGGTTGCTTAGGGTTGGAGAAATGGCTCAACAATCAAGAGTACTTGCTGCTCTTCCAGACAACCCAAGTTCAGTTCACCAGAGCTTGTATCAAGTGGCTCACAACCATCTGTGTAACTCTAGATGTAGGAAATCCAAAGCCTCTGGCCTCTGAAGGAATCTGCATTTATGTGTACAAATACATATGAAGACACATATCTACACATATTCAAATAACTGGGAGGCTACAATCAGGATGTAAAGTGAATAAATATTTAAAAATTTTAAATTATTTATCCTGAAAGAACAAAAACTGTACTCTGTAATACTTAGATCACAAAGCCACTACCTCTTATCTTAAAGTGAAGTAACAGTGCAGATGTGAAACCAAAGCCCTAGGGAGTGGTGTGCTAATGTCATAAAAAAATCCAGGGTCAGAGCCTATACTGAAACCCAGTGAGAAGCCTCTCCTAAATCAAACTGGGGCTCCCGGGAAGCAGGTATGGAAATAAACTAGTCTTTAAACATGCTAATTGCTGGAAAATCCCACAAATCCCTACACACTCTCTAAAATGGCAAGAAACCAAAAGTTCAGAGAAGAAACTGGGAAAATGAACTGCTTTTCCTAGAGCCTTTTCTACTCTATGCTCTGATGCTTTTAGTTATAGCCTATACTTACAACCAGCATTGATAGATGAATAATACCAAACCCTACATGAATGACTGAATAATTCCCTACATGATGAATAATTCCCAAATCCTAGGCTACACGTCTCTACCTATGATCAATTTTTAAAAAGCTTAGCATTGTATATCCTATCCTCTTGTGGTAGTACTGCCTCCCTGGGTAAATGCCATTTACCATGCTACCACCTAGCCATTTACCTTTCTGTTTCCCTCAACATGAACCCCATCTCACCAATTTTCCTTCCTAAACAGCATAATTCTCATTTCCCCACTGGCTAACACTTGGAATCTCTAAGATTTTTTAGTTTCACCTTTGTCACACACACACACAAAAATAGAGTATCCATGTGCCCATTATTTTATAAATTAACATATTCTATAGAAATACAGTTAAGATTATATAGTATGATAAACACTTTGAACTTTTAAAAGCTATAACCAGAGAATGCTCTTATAAAATGTTCTTCATTTCAGTCCAATGAGTCATTTTACATATCCCTTGGGTTAAAAACTTGTATTTTGAAGCCTTGGTATAATGGGACTGCTCCTACAAGTACAAAGTGTGTGTGTGTGTGTGCGCACGTGCGTGCGTGCACATATATACATACATGCTTATATTTATGAAAATGTTTATATTTGTAATATATAATATGTACATTATATGTGCATACAGATATGTAAGCATATATGTACGCTTACACATGCATGTAAATTTGAAGGGGCCTCTTTTCTCATGGACGCATTTCATGATATATACGACAGACGTACTGGTAAAGATAATTATCCTTATCTCCTAAAGCCATACACCAAAAATTAAGTTTTCAAACTGTGAGAAATTTACAAAGTACAGTTTTGTTCTTTTTCATGCAGCTTCTGAAAGTGAAGTGCACAGCTCTTATCTACCTACCCCAATCTCTAACCAGTTCTGTGGACTGTCCTTTAAACTCAGTACATTCTCTACTTCCTGAGACTGTATTTTGCTACAACTTCAGATCTGCTCCAGAGGATTCACTCTTGCCTCCCTTTATCCTCATATAATAGAAAACACTAATATAATCAACTCTAAAACTTAATATTTGCAGATAAACAATAAAAGCTTATTTTAAAATATTCACAATATAATCTTGGATTCCATCCACAATGAGTCTTCAAATCAGCTGGGCTTGTTACACATCAATTCTGAGGGGAAAAAATCCTCTGAAACTTTTACCATTTTCAACATGTCCATCTCATCCCTCTGGCAGCATAGTTAAGACCAGTCCACTCACAGAACACTAATAAAAGTATTTTCTCCAGACCATATACTATGTTATACTCCTCCCTCTCTGCATGTAAGCCAGGGAGGGTTCTGTTAGAAAAAAAGCCAAACAGTAAAGGAACTACATTAGGCAGCAAGCATTCTTGACAAGCTTATTAAGTTAATCTGTCAAGTTAAGTTAACTTTCCTAGTAATAAATAATGAGGAGAGGGTGTTAATCAACACAGAACTACATTTTCATTTCAGTTATGTTGATTCAGAACAGATTCAAATTAGGCTGACCAGAAAATAAAAAAGATAATTGGTTCTAAAAGTACTAATCCAATTATTTTTCAACTTTGTTGATTCTGTACTTTTCATGTACAGAACACTAAACATTAAAAACAACTTGGGGTGCAGGGGATGGACAGGCAGATGCTCAGTGGCTAAGAGCACTAGCTGCTCTTCCAGAGGACCTGGTTGCATTCCCAGTACTCACATGGTGGCTCACAAACATCTGTGGATCCAGTTCCAGGGGCCTCCACAGGAGCTGCATGCACACGGTGCAAATTTACATGCAAGCAAACACCCATCCATACAAAATAAACAAGTTTACTATTATAAAACTTTACAAAAGAAAACAACCTGGAACAGCAAGACAGCTCAGCACATGAAAGTGTTTTTCTAAGCCTGGCAATCTGAATTCAAACCCTGGAATGCAGAGCATGGTGGAAGAAAAAAATAAAACTCACAAATTTATCCTCTGACCTCCACACATGGGTGTCATGGCACACACCCAAATAATCATAAATTAAATTAAAGAAACCATCTTAGCTGGGCGTGGGGAGCACTCCTTTAATTCTGGAGTTGAGGAGGCAGAGTCGGGTGGGGTGAAGTTCTGGAGTCTGACTTGGACTACAAAGAGTTCCAGAACAGCCAGCACTACACAGGGAAACCCTGTCTTAAACAAACAAAAAAACTTTAATGTAGAACCTCACTTTCTCAACAGCACAGATTCTTCAACTGTAGGCCTGTGAATTCAACAGATAAACTGGACTTCGTTTTCTACTGACATGAAAACTAGCATTCTAGTATCTTCTACTCTCCCCAAGTGCCTATATACAACGTACCATTGTTTTTATCTGTTTTCTGTCTGTCAATTATTTTGGTCATTTACCATTTATGAATGAATCGAAATTCCTCACAAACATGAATATCAAACTGAGATTCTTAGTCGGTCCTTCCCTTCTAGCCTTGATGTCCATCAATGTGCAATAGGTAACTTTCAACTAAAATTTCTTAGTCCTTTCTACAGGTTAGGATATGATCTATTGTAATGGCTGTGTGCAATTTAAGAAAGAAATCTAATCAAAATTCATCTAACATTTATTTTTGTCCTATGAAAGCAATAGCAACAACAACAAACAAACAAAAATACTTAGTCATACTACCCTCTTCATACCCAAGTGGAATGGCAGTTTAAAGAAACCTTCCTAATGCTATCAAAATATTCTGAAGTTTGTAGATCTTTTTAATGTAGCAAGGCACAATGAAAAGGAATCAATATATACAGGCATTATTGTCTAAGCTTGCGGTTTTACATTTTAATGTCTTTTTTTCTTTTCTTTCTTTCTTTTTTTTTTTTGAGACAAGTTCTCACTACATCATGAAGCTCAGACTGGTATTGCGCTGGAATCCTCTTGTCCTATACAATGCCTTACATCAGTAAAGTTACTTACCTCCAGAGTGCTCTGGAGGTAAACCCATGAACTCTCCAAATTACTTACACTCCTGCACCTCAGTTTCTTCATTTGTGAAAGGAGATAGACAGTCCCAGTACCACCATGGATCAGGGTCTGCACTGCGGTCATACATGTAAACACCCGCTGGGAGCTGGGTCTGAGTGTCACAAATATTATTATAATTGGTTAGGAGAGCCTTTTCTCTTTTGTAAAAGAGGAAACGGAAATACTATATTTATTACTCATTAAAACACTATGTGCTGGGTTTCAAATCAAAAGTTCAGATTCACTAAGGCTTTCGGGATCACAGCAGTCATAAGCCCAGCCTGTCACTAGGAGGCATGAGAAAGAGTCGGCAACCACACTACACGAGGCCCCAGGCGGGCACCGCCTCGCGGACCACGGGCGCCGCGGCCTGGTCCCCGGGGTCCCGCTCTGCGCGCGGGGAAGGCGGCCGCTGGGCACCGACGGGCAGAACCCCTCTGAGGTCACAGAGCACCGCAACCCCTGCCGTACCCACCCTACCCCCGCCACGCCCCGGTGTGACAGGCGGGGCTCAAGACCCTCCCTCAGGGAGACCCTGCCTGACCCAAGGCCGGGTGGGGCGGGGAGCGGCAGCGGGACGTGGCAGCGCTCCGCGGACCCTAAGACCCGGCTCCGCTCGGCCCAGGTCAAAAAACAGACTCGCCGGTCAGCCCTCGTTGCCCAGCGCCCACGCCCGCACGTCCACTCGCCCGCGGCCTTACCTTTACGCGTGCGGTCCGGGCTCCGCAGCGTTCTGCCTCTTGGAAGGTCTCCGCCGGTGTCGGCGGGCCTCGGCCCTTCGGCGGGTCTCCGGCCGGTGTCGGCGGGCCTCGGCTTCTCGGATGGTCTCGGGCGGTGTCGGCGGGCCTCGGCCGCTCGGCGGGTCTCAGCAGCAACACAGCGCGTGGGCGGAGACTCGGCCGGCCGACTCCCTCAGGAAGCTGCCCGAGTCCCGGCCCCGCCCCGCCGCGAAGTTCCCACTCCCGGGCCGTCCGGCATTTCTCTCCCTCCGGAAATGCATTCCTCCGTGTCGCGTCATCCCCCACCCCCCCGAAGGAGGTGGGGAGGCAGCAGGAAGAAAGAAGGTGGGGCGGGCTCTAGACAAAGAAGCGGGTCAGCTCGGCCCTTCCAGCCAAGGGCTTGGCCCTATGGCGCTGAGGGCGCAGGCTGCCCGCGAGAAGGCCCAGCCGAAGCCTTTGTTCCGTCCCCTGGGATCCCGGGCCTGACATGTGTGTGGCTGAGGGCCAGGAAGAATGGGGTGGTATCTAGCGTCCCTGTCCCTCTAAAGTTGCAGCCTTCCGCTCCATGCCTGCTGTGCCACCCTTCCCGAAGGGAGCTACTTTTGCTCAGTTTTCTATTTGGATGGCCAAGTATGAAAAGGAAAAATCTCGTGTTTACGGATTCGTTTTCTCTTTTCTGGAAAAAGAATTGAAAAGAAACTAGCTAATCTAGTTTAGACTCTAAATGTGAAGCTTGAAACTTGTACTCGGCACATCATACCAAAAGCTGTGTGGCAGGCAGATGCCATCAGCTTACCCGAATAGTGTGGGCTGCCAGTAAGAAGCAGGGCATCCTATCAAAAAGACAACTCTTACTGCCAGGTTATGAACCCTAGAAGTAATGTTTCTGTTTTGGAAGAGTAAAATTGGAATGCTCAAATAATACAATAGAAAGATAATCTCTATGGAAAAATTATATATAGCCCATCAGCAAATCAAATGTGTTGTTTAAACTCTTAAGAAATGAGCATCATTTTTTTAATTAGTAAATGGCAGAGCTTAAGAGGCTGCTACTTTTGCATCAGCAGCTCAGCCCATGTAAATATCAATGATTTTGCCTTTAAAGGTATTGATTTTTACCACTTAAGAGTTAAACCATTTGCCCAGTCTCTACATAGGAAACTACTGTATAAACGTGTAATCCATGCTTGGCATACACACGGTAAATACAGGCATATATACATATATATGGGAATTACATTTCACAAAACTAGAAAAGGTGAAAGCATCTTCTCAGTTCCTAATTTTTCTGTCTCCAAATAAGCAAATAGCGAACAAAGAGTCATATAATGCAAAGAAACTGGAAGTTTCTTGATTTGGCAAGTTTTTGTCTTGGTCTTGAGAGCTTCCTTTGAGTAATGACCTTCAACAGTCCACAAAAAGAACTGTAGAAAGCCAGTCTGCTGTACAGCCACCTGCTGGGCAGGCGTCCTGTGTGTCAGGGAATTTGGCTAGCTTTTTTAACTTTCGTTTATTTATTTGGTGGTTTTTTTCGATTTTGTTTTGTTTTGTTTGCTTTCTTTCATAGAAAAAAAGAGTCCAGGGCCTTGTGTATGCCAGGGGCTTTGCCCCTGAACCACACTCCAGCTGACTAGGTTAGGTTGTCTTAAGGTATTAGGCAACACTTCACTTCTCTGCATCCTTAAGATTATGCTGGAAAGTGGCAGAATACTGGCCCCAGCTTCAGCTAGTCAGTAAATCTTTTTCTTTTTCAGGTAACTTAGTAGTCCCTGGCTCAAGGCTTTATATATCATGGGGGCATATGAGTAAGGCTGTCAGTTCTGGCCCTGCTTCCTGTACTCCATATATAGCATCCCTGCTTTTTCTTGGCTCAGGCCATTGAGGTTTGTTTCCACTGGGTGTAAGCATTCCTTGCCAGCACTCAGATACTGAACATTTTTAAGGGCCTAGAGGGAGCATTGTTTGGGGGCAGCTCTCTGAAAACACAGTTTGTCCAGCTGTAGAAGGAACAAACTCTGTGCCTTCCTAAATAAGAAGGAGTATGCTAAACACGAGCAGTTGAACAGCACTGAAGTTATTTTGGGGAACAAGGGTCATTCATTACAGGAAATGAGGACTGCAGAGAGGGCTAGTGACTATGAGACAACATTGTCTCGTCAGTAACTGGGGAAAATGTATAAGTTACAATTTTGAATTATAAACAGCTGCTTTTTAGGTTAGATTCCTTGAGAAACAGGAAAGACTGCTTTTCCTAAAGAAAAAGAAAAGGGTGTATATTTGTTAGGAACCTCTCCCTGCGTTCACTACCCCAAGTTAATCCTCACATCTTATATCAGTGTGAGTTCTTGCCCCACTAAGTCCTTGCTTCAGGCAGATAAATGAGATACCACTGAAACCTCAAAAGTTTTAAGCAGAATTTTGTTTATACATACATACATACATATCTGCATTATTCTGATTTCAGTTTTATCTTAGTGGCAAAATATTAAGAACCATTACGTTAAACACATATAAATTACATTGCACAAATGGTCCATTTTATAAACAAGGTGCCTGATTGAACATCTTTGTTGCTGCCCTGGGATTTTGAGCTATGCATATCCACTAATCTTACCTGAAACAAATTTCAAAATATTAACTAGGTCTTCCAAATACTTCTTTATGGTAAGAATTTCATTGCATATTATTTATATGTAGAAATAGAATTGAACACAAGATCAAACTGTTTGTACTTTTCAAAGCTAACTGGGTGGTGGTGACACACACTTTTAATCCCAGCACTCAGAAGCCAGAGGCAGGCAGATCTCAGTTTAAGGCCAGCCTGGTCTACAGAGTGAGTTCCTAGGCAGCTAGGGCTACCCAGAAAAATCCTATCTCAAAACAAAACAAAAACTACTTCAGATTTTCAGTTTAATGACTTTGGGTGTGGTTCAATGGTAGAGCACAAAGATCCAGGGTTCAAGTGCCAGCACTGAAAAAAAAAAAAAAAAAAAGGTTCAACATTTTAGTAGAACTGACATGCTTTCAAGTTATATCTAAAACTCATCTAGAATGAGGGCTGAGATATATGACTCAGTAGAGCATTTGGCAAACAAGTGAGAGAGCCCAAGTTCAAGTTCCAGAACTACCAAAAAAATAAAAAATGAAAAAGAATAGAGTTGGAGAGATGGCTCAGCAGGCAAGAGCACTTGCTATTCAAGTGTAAGGTCCTAAGTTCAGACCCCAGCACCCAAATAAAATGCTGGACCTGGCCACTGGCTTGTCACCCCAGGACTATGGGGGATGGAGACAGGAGGATAACTGTGGCTTGCTGGCTGCTAAACTGGCTCCAGATTCAGTGAAAGTGTCTGTCTCAAAGGAACAAGATGAAGACTGATAGAGCAGAGCACCAATATCCTACTCTGGCCTCCACACACAGGTGTGTGTGTACACGTGCACATGCTCGAATATGCTCACGCACACAGGTGTGCATTCACCACACACACTAACATAGTTACAAAAACTTAAAATGAAAAGGACTAAAAGTCAGCCTTATTAGTTTTTTAAGGATAAACATAAATTTCACGTCCTAGTATTTTCACTTCGTTTTTGGCACCGCAGACTCTGAAACATTTCACTTTAGGATTTCTATACGGCCAGTGGTAGATGTAACAGACTTCTCTTTCTGCATTCACTAGAATTCTCTAGTTAGCATTCTGCTGCAGCAGACAGCTGGAGAAAGTTTTAAATGGAGAGGATTTAGGTCTCTGTGTGATTTTCCAGAAGTAGAGTGGATTGTCTTAGTTTGAAAATGTTGATAGTCCTGTTTAGCTCCTTACTATTTTCATATACCTGACTTGTCCTCATTTAAGTACACGTCTACTAAAATCCTCCATTACTGTTCTCTTTTTATTACAAAAAATAAACCTTTCATTGTCTGTAATTACCCATTATGACTGAAATATAATTAGACATTTTTACTTTTACGTTGGTGTTTGGCTACTGAAATGAAAAACACTTCAATCAAAATTTCTTGCTGATGAGCAATACCTACTTCGTGTAATTGAAGAAACTAAAGTTTACACTATTCTTTTTAATTGTATGTATTATTGTTTGTTTGTGATATGGGGTGGTGCGTGGGTGCCGTAGTGCATGTGTGGAACACAGGACAATCTCACAGAGTCAGTTTTCTTTTTCTACATTTACACAGGTCCCAGGAATCAAACTCAGCTCTTCAGGATTGCACAGCAAGTGCCTTTGCCCATTAGGTACTCTCACCAGCCTTGAATCATATATAAAAATGATTTATTACTTTTATTTATATGTATGGATGTTTGCCTATTGCACACCCGCACGTGTGTGTGTGTGTGTGTGTGTGTGTGTGTGTGTGTATGTTACTCCTCCAGGCCAGAAGAGGGCATGGGTCCCTTGAAGTTGGAGCTGCAAGGTATGAATCTCCATCACTGTTGAGCCATCCCTTTTTCCTGATCTCCTATTTTTAAAACAAGCTATTGGAGCTGGAGAGATGGCTCAGTGGTTAAGAGTACTGTCTGCTCTTCCAGAGGTTCTGAGTTCAATTCCCAGCAGCCACACGGTAGCTCACAACCATCTATAATGGGATCTGGTGCCTGCTTCTGGTGTACAAGTAACCTATAGATGATAGAACACTCATGTGTACAAACAAACAAACAAACAAACAAAACCTCCTGTAATGATTGCATAGATCCCATACCTTTAATAATTAACTGCTTTTGTTGTTGTTTTGTTTGACACAGGGTCTCATGTAGTGTAGCCCGATATCAAAGTTGCTTTGTAGCTGAAGATAACCTTGAACTCTTGATTCTAGCATACCAGATGACCAGTTTGTGAGGTGTTAGGAATCACAGGGTATCATACAGACTAGTCCAAGTACTATGTAACTGAGTCACATCCTCAGCCTAAGTTTTGGTTTTTGATGGTGAGGCTCACCATGTAGCTCAGGTTGGTTTTGCTTCACAGTCCTTCTGCCTCAGCCTCCTACATCCTGGAATTTCAGACATGTACCATCATGCTGAGCCAGCTGTCTCAAAACTGTCTTTAAAATGAAGTTATTGAAGTGTAACAAGATAGAAAAATTGCCCTGTAGTGACATATGACTAGAATGACCTGCATTTTATCAGCCAGGATAAAGAGACAAGAGAGCAATACTAAGTTACTGAGATCAGAACCCAGACAGCTTGACTCCAAAGTTCACATGCTTATCAGGGTGCTTACCTCTTTTGTTCCCCTGGATAACTTTGCAGAAACTGTGTCTGCTCTGATCCAGCACCACTGTGGAGGTCATCTAGATCATTGTCCAGGGAGGAAGAATGAAAAGGTATTTTATCTGTATGAGTAAGCCCAGTTTCCAGGATTAGCATTTGCATTAAAAATGAGGTAACATCTTCATCTTTATGTTTCTCTTTTAACTGAAGAAGAATTGGGAACATGAGCATGCTGTTAGAGCTTGGACTCTAAAAACATTTAAAGTACAATGTCATAATTGTAACATGTCACTGTAAAAAGACATACAACCTCGATGAAGAGTAGCCAACCTAATCATTCCAGATTTCGTATTTACAAACCTTTGTTAGAGACCTTATATGAACCAGCTTTCTCAAGGCCAGTGACCATGTTTTATGAGTCTAACAATTTTATGTGTGACATTATATTAGTCCCCTCTACACTTACTATAAAGTCACAAACTCTTTCCCATTAGGATAAGTGTAATTAAAACAAACCAAAATAACCCCCAGAACATAGCAAATAGGTAAAGATGCAAAGAAACTGGAATCCTTGTATATGGTTGGTAGGCTTGAAGATAATGCAACTGCTATGAAAAGCAGTTGCTCCTCAAATAATTAAAAGTAGAAGTAGCATAGGCCCCACAGATTCCACTTTGGATATACTCTGAAGAGAACTTTATCTGTCCATCCATCTGCCTATCTGAGACAGGGTCTCATTGTAGCCCAGGCTAGCTTCAAACTTGCTATGTATCTGAGGCTGAGATTAGATGTATTGCCACCCTTATTCATAACAACAATGCATGTCTTGGCTGAATGCAGCCAAGACATAATAGTGGATAATAATACCCATAATAGAGGGATACATAAATGAATCATGGTCCATGGCAAATTTAATTGAGTAATATTCCATGATGATGAGAAAAGATATGTTGATATGCACTACAACATGAATGAACATGAAGATATCATGCTTTGTAAATAAAGATTAAAAAACTAGTTACAAATAATATAAATTAAGCTAGTTATAAAACACATAAATACCGTACAATTAATTTACATGAGGGTCCTGACCTAAAAAATTCATAAAGACAAATCAATAGCAGTGTAGCTGATATGGACTGAAATCTGTAGGGAATGGGGAATGGGAAATCATTACTTTTTAAGGGCAGAGAATCAGCTTTGTAGATGAAAAGCATTCTGAAGACTGGTCACACAACAATATGAAAATGCTTAACACTTTTAAATCATACTCTGAAAACTGTTAAGATAGTGAATTTTATGTTTTACTATATTTTTTGAAAAGCCATATTTCCTAGTTTGGTGCACTAAAAAAACACTGAGAAATACTGCTGTGCACTGTAGTGTTGAAGCCATGGCCCGTGGAAAGAAACATCATCCTTGCCAACCAGAGGCTAATTCCAACCTTAAATAGGAAAAACACAAGCTGGATTGAGGGTAAGCGAGGTTGGTGTGTGCCAGAAAACAAGGAAACAACCTAGGTTCGTTTAATTATATTAAATAAGATGTAGAGAGACTTTTAAAAGTGTTTTTTGAATGTAAGAGATATTTTCATAAAACATATGATCAGGTACTGGTTTTCCTTTAGAAATAAAAAGTACTTTAAAGTACTTCTCTGCATCTCCTGTCCTTGTAAACACAGATCTGACCCTTCCAGAGCACTATCGATCACACCGCACACGTGCTAGGAGGACGCTTGAGGAGGTGATTCTTAGTCACTGTTAAGCCACTTAGTGAATTCAAAGCTCAAGTCTAAGAAACATGCCAAATTACTTCTCATCTCTCCTTAGAGTTTCTAAGTTTAGAATGATGAATGTTCTTTTCCTTTGATTATTAAAGAGAAATGTTTTAGCCAGCACTGGCAAAGCAGAACAAAGCCACTGCCAGATAGTATAAGAAAAACAATGATATTATGGACATAAAGTCTATATTAAAAGCCCCCTTTTTTCTTTTTTTTTTCCTCTTTCTTTCGCTGCTTCTTCTTCTTGTTGTTCTTCTTCTTCAACAGAAGGACTGATCCAAGACAAATTTGCCATGTAAATCAGTCACCAGCTCCAGAGAATGAAAAATATCTTGCAGCTGGGCAGTCAGGGTGTTATACAAAAATAGGTGGAAGGAAACAGCTTTTACTACTAATCAGTTCTTATGTGATTTTATGTTTCTAGTGTCAAGTTGAATACCTATTCTCATCTTTTGAAATTTGAACTTTCTGTAGGTCACTCAAGGTAATTTAGTTTTTCTTTCTTTCTTTTTTTTTTCTGAAAAATCTAAGTCTTCGTGTTATTTCTAAAACAAGAAATATTGCCACTGTATCAAGTTGATTTTAAGTTTGGCTTTGAGCTTTCCATACTGCTGTGGAGCTTTAGAAGACTGCTTTTGGGAAGAAGCAGGGTCTCATGTAGCCTATGCTAGCCTTTAACTTTCTACGCAGCTGAGGATGGTTATTACTACTAATCCTCCTTGACTCTATTTTCCAAATGCTAGAATTACAGAAATGCTCAACTACACCCAGAAGAGTTTCTTCTTTCTATATGGTCCTGGGGGCCAACCCATACCCTTGCATATGCTTGGCAAGTGCTCTATAACTGAGTTAAATCCCCAGCCACCATAACTGCCTTTTCAAGAGTCACCTAGACTAAAGGTGTGAAGTTATGACTTTGGAATTATTCAAGGATTTAAACATCACAGAGGGGCTGAAAGAGATGCTGGACAGATTAGCAAATACTACACATTTAGACACATACAGATACTGAGGCATAATTTATAATTATTAAATATGTCCTTGGTGATTTATTTATGCCTGTAAGAAAAAAATGAGTTTTGGAGGATGGCCTTGTGCACTGTGTATTCAAATGCTGATTTATGTGCCCAGAGATCTGGTTGCAGTCCAGACGTTGTCATTGTTGGGGCATTGTCATTTCTATGAAAAATCTCAGTGTTGTATAAAAATTGTTCTCCATCATCTCTGATTGGTTAATAAAAAGTTAATAACCAATAGCTGGGTAGGAGAGTTAAGGCTGGACTTCTGATCCCAGGGACAGGGATCCCAGGAAGAGAGAAAGGAGGAGTAGATCAATGGGCCATGAGGAGGTCCCAATGAGGGAGTCATCATGAGGACAAAGATAGAACAGAAATGGCCAAGGCAAGACTAGATGGCAAGTAACCAGAGCACAAGGCTGAGAAATAGTCTAGACGTAGATGGGTTAGAATAAATGGCTATCTGCCCAGCCTAGTGCTTCAAAGCTTATTAATAAATGTGCTGTAGAAAATGAAAATGAGTGTTGGACTACATAATGTTATTTATTATTAGCCCTACAATTATTGCGGCAGTATTATTTGACTCACTATCACAAATAATAAGACACAGACACCTGTTACCTTTTCTAATTGCTTTATTTACCTTACGTAAGCTATCTCAATAACTTCATTATCCATCTCCCAGCCCCTATCCACTGCCATCTGTCTTAATCATCCTCATCAGGTCTACTTTCCATCCATAATCCCAAGATACTTGCTTGCATTTTTCATCTGGGCCTTTTCACTCCATTATTGGAGTTCTTCCTCTCAGCCCATGTGTTCCCTTCTCGATGCTAACCCATCATGGAATGCTCCTTCCTCTTCTCTTCCTGTCTGTCTCTTTCCTGTGATTCTCCTGTCCTCAAAAGCCTGGGAACCTTAGCCACACCTACCCCATTTTGCCCTGCCCAGGTGTAGACCATTTAATCAGCCAATCAGGTAGGTTTATAGGTGTATCCAGGCTGTAATCAGATCTTTAGGGCCAGTAATATAAGCACCAGACCAACCTCTAACATAAATGTAATAGATCCCCACGTCATTATTTGGAAGCTAGAAAACGAATAGAAAAAAGCCTTTAATTTTACACACTAGGAGCTGGAGAAATAGTTCATCAGTTATGAGTGCTTACTGCTGTTGCAGAGGACCCAGGTCCAATTTTCAGCACTCACACTTGCAGTTCATAACGTCCAGTAATTTTAGTTCCAGGGGTCCAATGCCTCTTTTGCCTATTAGAGCAACTGCATGCACATTGTACATGCAGACTTACACAGAGAACAAACATACACAAATAAAAGTAAATAAATCTAAAATACACACACTAAAAAGGAAAGTATTAAACTAAAGTCTGGGTATGTTGTTCAGTTGGTAGAGTATTTGTCCAGCATGCACAAGGCTCTGGGTTACATCCCAGCACTACAAATACCAGGCTTGGTGATTCACATGTGTGATTCTAGCACTTGGAAGGTAGAGGACAGAGGACCAGAAGCTCAGTGTTATTTTCAACTGCATAGCAAGTTTGAGAACAAGCTGGGCTTCACAAAGACCTTGTCTTTAAAAAGATGGTAGTACATTAATTTTTTGTGTGTCATTTAATCTTCAGAAACTAAGAACAACTTTTAACCAATAAAACTGAAACAATAATTCATGTAGCCCCTGTACCGACAGTGTTGTAGAGTTGGAGGTGGATAAATCAGCTGAACACCCTGACAGCAGTCATGTCACCTGAATGAACACCTACCATCCTCAGTAGAAGAAAACCAGGATACATCATTACTTTCATTTCTGTTAAGGAACACAACAAAGAGGACACAGTCTGGGTACTTTGTTATATCTCACAACTCCTCTGTACATTCCAGATTCTCACAAGCAGCAAAAGTTAATCCTTCCCTTCCAAATTCTTGAAGTGGATCCCTAGAATAGTACAAAAGTCCCTTCTTTGTGTCTCTGATCTCCCTTCACCATTGGTAGGAAATTAAACAACAACAACAAAAAAAACTCAAAAGATTTTTGGACTTGGGGCTGGAGAGATGACTCAAAGTAAAGAATTCTTGTTCTTCCAAAGAAAACAGATTTGGTTTCTAGTGTCCACAGTGGACAGCTCACAGCTGTCTATAACCCTCTGGTCTTCATAGACAACTGATAAGAATAAATCTTTTTTTTTTTTTTTTTTTAAGGTGGTGGTGCATGACTTTAATTCCAGCGCTTGGGATCTCTGTGAATTCAAGGCCAGCCTGGCCTACAAAGCTAGTTCTAAGCAAGCCAGAACTACAAAACGAAAACCTCTTAAGAAAAAGAAAGAAGCCAGGCAGTGGTGGTGCACACCTTTAATCCCAGTGCTTGGGAGGCAGAGGCAGACAGATCTCTGTGAGTTGAAGGCAAGCCTGGTCTTCAGAGTGAGTTCCAGGACAGCCAAGACTACACAGACTACACAGAGAAACCCTGTCTTGAAAAAAAAAAATGCATTCTTTCATAAGAGTTTTTTGTTTGTTTGTTTGTTTGTTTGTTTTGTCATGGCATTTCTTCATATCAATAGTATACCAAGAAAGAAAGATTTAAAATAAAAAAGCATTCAGGAGCTGGAGAAGTATGTTAGTAGTAGAGCACTTGCCTAGCATGTGTGAAGTACTGAGTTTGATCCACAGGGGGAAAAAAAGGAAGGAAGGGAGACTATAAAGAAGTTTGTCCTCAGGACCAGGAGAAGACAAGCCTCTAGGTTCTTGGTACAAAACAAGGGGTTTTGTTGTGACATTTTTAAATGCTCATAGCATACCTGGATTAAATCTATCCCCCATTACAATTTTTATCCCTGCCTTCCAAATTTGAAAATCAAAAGTGATATTTAGCATCTTGGCTTTTAATTTCTTGCCATTTTATATGCATGAATGAATAAATTTAATTTAAAAAAATAGGTTACAGTCTGTTTTTATTCTATTTGAAACAAACAGCAATAACAAAATACATTTACCAGCCATTCATGTCAAATATCTTAGTAGATCATCTCAGAGCCCAACTTTCATTCTCTTCCAGTGATATCAAAGGGCCTCAGAAACCATGGAACCAGAGGTTCTGATACTGCAGTATATTCAAATTATGAAATCACACATACTCTCATGTAAAATATGAAAACAGTGTGGTCTAACATTATGGGGGAAAGTATAAATATGAATACATCAAGTTTTCATTTTCAAGAATCACTTTTAAATTTGGGGACAGAACTGCTTGTTGTTTAGGGGCCTTTTCTTTAGTTTGTCATTTGTGAGTGGTTTACTGCAGGGAAAAGAGTATAGGAACTTCCAGTCTTTCTACACCTATTTCTCATCAGGCTTCCCCTTCTTCACCCAGTCCTCTTCGAAGTATCTGGAAGCAAAAGCTAATGACTGAGGATCATTTCTTCACATTCTTTATGATGCATAATTTTTTGAAACAGGTATTTTTTACTCAGCCATGATGTCTTCAGCACAGCTGACAGAAGCATTGTTCTCTCTTCCTATCATTTTTTAATTTTCCTTCTTAAAGACAGAATCTTTTTTTCTTTTGTTTTGTATCTTTTTTTTAATTACATTTTTTTATATTAGTTACAGTTTATTTACTTGTATCCCAGCTGTAGCCCCTTCTCTCATTTCCTCCCAATCCTACCCTCCCTCCCTCATTTCCTCCCTGCCCCTCTCTAAATCCACTGATTGGGGAGGTCCTCCTCCCCCTCCATCTGACCCCATCTTATCAGGTCTTAAAGACAGAATCTTATGGAACCCAGACAGGCCACAAACTTCCTATGTAGCTGAGAATGACCTTGAACTTTCATCTGCTAAGCAGCAAACCTCAGTTCCTATTTTCTCGAAGTATATAATTACAAATCTATACTCAAATTTCTCTGAAGATATATATATATATATATATATATATATATATATATATATATATGATAGATAGATGTCAGGGACCACCTGAGGGAACTCGCCAACTTCAGAGACCACCTATGGAAGCTTACCAACTTGCCTCAATTTGCCTGTTCCCTTACCTGCAGTAAACATACTGCTTGGAGATGTCAGAGACCACCTGTAGAAACTCACCAACCTGCCTCAACTTACCTGTTTCCTTACCTGCGGTAAACATACTGCTTGGCAGCAGCAGAGATGTGCTCACAGAACCATGGCTTATCACAAGATGTTTCAGGCCCCTGGCCGAGAAGAATCTGTAATTTTTCACCCACCCTACTTCCTTATCCTGAACCCTTTATAAAAGCTGATTCTGCTCAGTAAAGTTAGTCCTTGACAAGCATCTGTTTGCTTGGGCTCATTCTTTTCTCTCAGCTCATCTTTTCACAGGTTTGGATTCTCTTTTACCCTGCGAATAACCTTAGCTCCGCTGGCCGGGGCAGATAGATAGCTATCTAGATAGATAGATAGATAGATAGATAGATAGATAGATAGATAGATAGATAAGATAAATAGATAGATGTGATTGGTCTGTTCAAATCAGAGCCTAAACAAAACCCAAACCAAATTTGCAATGCCTGTTATTTTATTTCTGGTCAGTCTTGTTATCTATTTCACTAAACCCTTCTTATTTCTTTTTTTCTTTATCTGCCAGGTCATTGATAGGCCAAGTCAGTTATCCTATAAAAATATTTGTTTTAAGGAATAAAGTCTTATGGAAGGAAACACTTGAGATATTGCCAAGTAAATAATCGAATCCCTAAAGGATTTTATTACACCTATGAAATTAGCCCTTAGGGTACTTATTTCATTCCAGTTTGCAAATGAAATCAAATCAAACAGGCACCTTTGTGAATTTGCTGAATGTATTTTACTTTCTTGTATAATAAGATTTGCCTATTGAGAGAACCATGCAAAAGTGTTTTTGTTTGTTTGTTTGTTTTTTCACTGATGTACTTTTACTGGAGCTCATACAATGTTCAGATTTTAGTGAACTGGCCATTTAGGAGGCTCTGAATCCTCTCCATTTATTTTTTTCTCCCTTTATTTATATATTTGTTTATGGTAGGGGCTCACTATGTGACCCAGCCTGGACTCAAATCTCCCCAATACTGTGATTACTTACTGGTATGTGCTGCCAAGCAACACTCATTCTTTCTTTCATGTTGTGACTAGTCCTAATCACAGCTTTCATCTCTTTAACCTGGATACGTCAGGAACTTGCTGGGCACCTTTCTTATGCTACTAAATCTTCAAGGTACACATTGTCAGCCTCATTTTATAAAAGTACTCCAATCCAGGGCCAGTGAGATGGCTCACTGTTAAAAAAGCATTTGTTGCCAGGCCTGACAGCAGAAGTTAGAATCCCAGAACCTACTTTGGGGAAGAAAACCTGACTTCTGAAAGTTGACTTCTGACCTCCACTCACAATGCTGTGGTGTTCTGGCATAAGAACACACAAAATCATAAGATAAATAAATAGATAAACAAATAAATAGATGTGATTAAAAGTGTAAACACTCTAACACTTATCTGTGTAACTAGATTTTTGTTTTTTTATTTACTCTGAAACAGTCTCATGTATCACAGGCTGACCTTGAACTCACTGTATACAGGAGGATGACCTTTTACTTGTTTGTTTGTGTAAGGCCTCAGAGAAACTCTTTAAAATATCAAAATTAATGTTTTTTTAGAATAATATTTTTATTCATTCTTTGAAACTTTGGTACACTCCTGATTCCTTCCAACTGGCTATGTTCAGTCTGGACCCTTTCAGATGCCTCAGGTTGTCCTCTTCATGTCTACAACAAACCTCTTCAACCATACTTTGGAGCCGTCATATCCTCATTTTTTCATTAAGTTTGTTTGCTCTGGAACTGGCTCTGTAGACCAACCTGGCTTGAACTCAGAGATCTTCCTGCCTCTATATTCCTAGAGCTGGGATAGGGTCCTCCACTTCCACACCCCAGCTTCTTATCCTGCCTTTCCTCTCCCAAGTACCCATCTTTACTAACATCTTGCACTAACTTATATCTTGTTCCTTTACTGTTCCCTCCCTCTGTCCACATTGTTTTAGAAACTAGAATCGTTTTTATTCTCACTCTAGCAACTCTCCATGCATTGAAGATGTAGCTGCCTGAGGCTCTTAGACAATAGCAATTTCATTGGTGGGCATGTACAATACCAGGCTGCTTTTCACTGCTTTGGACCACACCACACTCAATGTGCTGATCCCCAGTCTCACCAAGTCAATCAGTTTGGACTTTTGTTTGACTTTAATATCTCTTTTTTTTTTCTACCTTTTTTCTCTATGAAATTTCATCTGGAAGATTTTTCTTTTGCTTCAGATTTGACAAAGCTGTTGTTTATTTCCACTTTCTTCCCTCCTTCCCCCTTCAGCTCCTGTAGAGAAGTTGCCTGGCCTGGCCTTGAGCTCACTAGGCAGCCAGGATAACCTGAAACTCCTGATCCTTCTCTCCTGCCTCTGCCTTCAGAGTACTGGGATTACAAGTGTTCACCACTGTACCAGCTCATGTGTTGTTGTTTTGTGTTTCAAGACTGGATTTCTTTATATAGCCTTGGCTGTTCTGTAACTAGCAATGTAGACCAGGCTGGCCTCAAACTCATAGAGATCCACTTGCTACTGCCTCCCAAGTGCTAAGTTTAAAGGCATGTGTGAAAATGTTTTTAATAGCTACATTGAATACATTTTGATATAAGCTCAGATTTTCTGAAACCCAGCTTTTACCTTTCACCCTGACAGTTCCGGTGGGGGACACTGGTACCAAGTCACCTCACTCAGAGCTCTGGCATCAGATAATTCCCGCCATACTATGCCTCAGTTTTGATGTTTAGGTGGTACCTCCCTTGTGGCTTGTGCCAACGTGGATAAGATATAAGTCATCTGGGGGCATCGTGATTTAAACACCTAGATGCATAAAGAGGCAGGTCTTCTGAGAAAATTCTGATGAGTCAAGCTCTGATTCAGCAGCATGTCCAGACAATCCCATCACTCGATGTGAATAGCCTAGGGTTATCATTCCAAGGCATTCCCTTCCCTGTCCCTATCCTGTCCCTGAAGGTCAAGGGGTGACACCACAAGGAAGGATGTAACAGGGTTATTACATAGGTGGCTTAAACCAAGCTTTCTCTCTTTAGTTCAGCTGGTAATAAAGGGAAATTTAGTAACTGAACCATGGTGGAAATCTGATCAGAGCATACTCACTTCTTTTAGTCAGGCATACTTATGACTATTCGTCTTATTTTTAGTAAGATGCTGGGGTCATGCTTATGCAGAGGGAATGAGAGCAGCAGACTGAATCCAGAATGGACAGGCCTTTGGTATGAGTCACAGCTCTGCTCAGGCTACTCACTCGCCTTTTGGAACAGCATTTAAAAAACTGGAGTTCTGGGATTTGCACCCCAAGGAACTTTTGAGCTGCTGATACAGGACTCAGACAGGAAATGAGCCCAGATGAGGTGTATGTCTTCCCATCTATGCTCTCTTCTGCATCCCTGTTGCTGGCTTAGGCCTCCTGAGTTGATGACATAAAGTATGCACTGACTTGGCTTTTTTTTTTTCCCTCTGAGATAGAGTCTCATGTAGCCCAGACCTCCCTCAAGCTGTTTATATAAGTGAGGATGACCTTGAGCTTCTGATTCTCCTTCTACCTCCCAAGTACTGGGATTTAGTTAGGTGCACCATGTTCAGCTTCTGCTGCACTAGAAATGGACAAATCCTGAGCCTTAATGCATACTAGGCAAGCAGCACTCTGCCAACTGAATCTCTACCTCTCAGTTTTCACTTGATTTTTTTTAATGACAATATTACATGATATAAGTAAAAAGGTCAAGATTTTATGGATTAGGAGGCAAAAGTGAGGAGCAAAGTGTGACTTCTGAGCCATTCAGAGTCCCCAAGGATTTAGAACAGAAAGTCACATTTGACATTTAGCAGCATTTATAATAAGTAGCCTGTTGTGGTGGTGTAATTTTAATCTCAACTCCTCAGAAGGCTGAGGCAGGAAGGCAGAGTCAAAGCCAGCTTGAACACTAGCCATTGTATATCAAGCTAATAACCATAGCCCTTGTAAGACGGGTTCTGAGCTCTAGGCCAACAAAGAGCACCAAGAACAGCAAAAGAAAACAGACAGACAGGCAGGTGGTGGTACACTCCTTTAATTTCAGCACTCAGGAGGCAGAGACAGTTGGATTTCTGATGACCTTGAACTTTTGGTTTTCCTGCCTCATATTCCCCAGTGCTAGGATTAGGGGCATTGGCTACTTTGGCAGACTCTGTGGTCTTGGGGACAGAGAATAGAGCTTGGTTTGGGCACTCTAGCAGCTGAGCTACATCCATAGGCCCTAAGATGTTTTGTTATTTCCAGTCTATTCATAAGACTGTAAGTTACAGAGGGCAAAACTGGCTGCCTTTTTTTTTTTTTCCAGTCCCAAATGCCCAGAGAAATCCACAATAGACTATCTTTAAAATTAATTGTTGTTAGCTGGGTGGTGGTGGTGCATGCTTTTAATCCCAGCACTTGGGAGATCTCTGTGAGTTTGAAGCAGCCTGGTCTACGCAGTGAATCCAGGACAGTCAATGCTAAACAGAGAAATCTGTCTTGAAAAACCAGAAAAAAATTTAAAAATTGTTATTTGTGTGCATGTGTGTGCCACAGTATGAAAGTCAGAGGACAATTTGTGGAGTTGGCCTTTTATATCCACCTTTTTGTGTACGAAGCTCAGTTTGCTGGGATTTTGTGGCAAGTGCTTTTCTTGCCAGCCCCACAGTAGGTTCTGTATGAGCTGGCAAGGAAATACCTTCTGATTGATGCATCTGACTATGTCTGGGCCACTTGGCCTCCCATCACTTGTATTCAAAGTTGCATTTTTAAATGGATCATTTACTAACAACAGAGGAAACTAGAGATAAGATTAAAATATATTACATATCACATAGGAAATGTCATACTAAAGCCGCATTATTTTGTGCAATTAATATAGGATAGAAGGTAGGATGGGAGGGAGGGAAGCAGGAAGTAAGTCACAAAGGCAGGTTAGCTGGCACACTGGTGGCATCCTAGCTGTAATCCCTGTTTCCTTGCTTTTAAACAATGGGAAATATAGGGAAACTCGGTTGTTGGCATTAATTTCTAATCTGTTTTAATTTGGGTTCTTTTTTTTTTTTTTTTGAGCATTTCACAAATTATATTTTAAGGTCAGTTTTTTAGGAGTTTCCGGATCTTCAAATCAAAACTAACTCTACCCCCACCCCGATCCAAAATCGGCAATGAAGGCTCTCCCTCTGCCCAAGAAGGTACAGGGGCGGCCCGAGCGGGTTTGCTTAGCTTCCTTAACAGCCCATTCCTTCAGGAAAGACCCCTGTGCTCAGATTTTTTGGTTCTGTTGCTCTCCTTGTAGAGTTTCTGTCCTGTCCAGATCTTACTGTTTCCCACTTCCTTCATAAGATTCCCTGCACTCTGCCCAAAGGTTGCCCATAAGTCTCAGCATCTGCATTGATAGTCTGCAGGGCAGAGCCTTTCAGAGGTCCTCTGGGTCAAGCTCCTGACTTGTTCCCTCTTTTCTCCTTCTTCTAATGTCCATCCTCTTTGCCTTTCTGGATAGGAATTGAGCATTTTAGCAAGAGTCCTCCCTCCGATACTCCAACCAAGGACCATGCATGGAGATAACCTAAGACCCCTGCACAGATGTAGCCCATGGCAGTTCATTATCCAAGCGGGTTCTATAGTAATGGGAACAGGGACTGTCTCTGACATGAACTGATTGGCCTGCTCTTTAATTACCTCCCCCTGAGGGGGAAGCAGCATTACCAGGCCACAGAAGAAGACAATGCAGCCACTTCTGATGAGACCTAATTGACTAGGATCAGAAGGAAGGAAAAGAAGACTTCCCCTATCAGTGGACTTGGGGAGGGGCATGCATGCAGAGGGTGGAGGAAGAGAGGTATTGGGACGGGAGGAGGGAGGGAACCACAGGGGGGGATACAAAGTGAATAAAGTGTAATGAATAAAGAATTAAAAAAAATCATGTGAAGACATAATTATATTTCATATTATATAAGAACATGAGACATGATGCCTAATACACAATGAACTCAATGGCACTTTTTAAAATGTTTTATCTCATGATTTTTTTTTAACCTTATGTGTCTTTTTCTTAAATATAATGGCTTCGATTTTGTGTTTTCAAAAACAAAAAAAGCAGCCCATTCCCAGGCCGCTCACCTTGGCTGGCCTGAGGCCCATGGCTGCTGGGGCGGCCTCTACCCATTCGGGCTCCTCGAACTTGTCAGTGGCCAGCAGGGTCGGAGGAGCCCAAGCTGTGGTCCACGTGCAGCACGCGTCAGGAAATCCTAGCGCTGGAAGTCAGCCGTAAACTCAGCTACTGAGTGAACCTAATTTTGGGTTCTTATACCTCTTTTCCAACCCTTATCCTTCCTAATACCTTCCAACACTCCGACACTAGGTATGAGAGAAAGAAGGTTAGTGGAGAGAGGAGGTGGAGTTCTTTTTGGCTACTTTCGGCTTTTAGGGTCTTTGGGTTCTTTGGATAAATACATACCAGTCTCAGTTGTAAGGATATCCAGCGGTCCAGGTAATGAGCAAACACAATAAACAAAGCAGCAGTCTTCTCCTCGACCATCTCCTCGAAGCCTCCTCCCTCCCTCCCTCTCTTTCTCTCTTAGCATCCACTGAAGCATTCTTCAAAGCCTCTGGTGTTCATATTCTCTCAGAGTCCTCAGAATGCCACTAACTGCAGCTGGCAAAGGTCACACCCATTTCTGAGCCACTTGGAGGAGTTCCATACATCACACTTGGGATTAAACAAAAACCTGTTTACATAACATAACTGAGTTTTTAAAGAAACCAAACTTTTCACTATGCCCAGTCTTACTTGATAACAAAAGAAAAGAAGACAAGGAAGGAAGAAAGGGAGACAGAATGGGGAAGGGAGGAGGTGGGGGAATGAGAGAAGAAAGGAAGTGGGAGGAGGAAGAACAGTAGAGTAGAGGGTAGGGTGAAGGGTGAGGTCAGTAGTAAGTGGGGGGAGGAGAATGGTGTGGGGGCCACCGAAGGTTGTTACAGGGATGGGAGGGACCTCACTAAGCAGAGCAGGAGCCATCATTTTAAAGGAAGTAATTTTTTGATTTCATGTAAAAACCTCAACTCAGCTTTGCTGGCTGCAGGGAGGCATGTACTCCCCCCCCCCCCCCCCCCCCCCCCCCCCCCGCCTGCCTGGGGCTGGTAGAGTGTTTTTAGCCCTGGGTTCCATGCTCAGCGTGAAATAAACCAAGTGTGGTGGTGAAAGCTACTAATCTCAGCAATAGGTTCAGAAGTTAAAGTTTACCTTTGGTTATATAACAGCAGTCAAGGACAGTGCTCTAGGAATCTCTGTGGTTTCTAATTTCCTCTCCAGTGAAAGACGCTGGGCCTGGCAGTTCCTGAGACCCTACCCAATACACTATTTTGTCTGTGCAGCAGAACATACAATTTTTGCTTTTGCTTTTGGTGCTGGGAAGGGAGTTTAAAGCCTTACTGGGTGAACACAGTGTTCTGTGTACCAATGAACTGCACCCTAGTCCTGTCCATGTCTGCAAAAGAAGCTATTACCTTTCCTTTTGCCTGCCCCTTCCCTCTCCTTAATATCTTCCTTTGTTCCCTTACTTTCTCACCTCTTCCTTCTGTGTTACCCCACCCTCTTCCTCCTCTCTCCTCCTTTCTCCCTCCCTTCTTTTTTCGCCTCCTGCTCCCTCTTTCTCAGTCCTTCTTCCTCCTTCCCTTCCTCCTCTCCTTAAGCCACCGTAGTCTTACTATGTTAGAGTGTTCTCAAATGCTCCTTCCTGCCTCAGCTTCTGTAGCATTTGTATCTCAGGCTGTCAACCCTAACCCTCCCTAGTTTGTGAAAGGGCCATGCTTTCTCTCATATCATCCTAAATTCTGAAGACTGGCTTCTGGCACACACTCACCCACCTTTACTCAGCCTAAACCTACTTGGAAGAAAGTCTGTTTACCTGGAGAAAAACTGCACCTGCTGGCTGGCAGGGGCAGAAGCCAGACCTGGACTGACTATGGAAGACAGGAAAAATGGGCGGAGGGCATGAAGACCACAGTGAGAGGCACCCCACCCATCATTCCACTGTAACTCTTTTGGAGCCATAAAACTCTTAATGACCTGGATAAAAATACATTTCATCAGTTTTCCTCTGGGTAACAGCACATTCTCCTTCTGTTTCTTTCTGCCTGAGCAGCCAGCAGTAGGAACCTTGAATGGGCAGCCAAGCCTGCTAACACCAGCCTGGGTGCTTTCCCAGGAGCCCTCCAACTTTGCAATTCTATGAGTGGTAGTTTTTGTTTCCAGTCTAGTCCTTTTTAGCCAAAAAAATAAAAATAAAAAATATTGTTAAACTATATTACCTTAGACACAAACACACAAAAGGAACAGAACAATTCTTATAATTTTATTTTTGTAAAATAATTTTATTTTTGTAAAATAAAATTTTGTAAAATAAAATATTTTGTAAAGGTAAAATGTTTCTCTTTACATTTTAACCAAATTCATTAGAAAAAAAAATACAACTGCTTATATTTAAGTATTGATAAGAAAAAAATTTACCCTGGAAAATTCCGACCTGAACAACAGACATGCACAGATAGGTGTGGTGTGGTCCAGGACCCAGAGAGAAGGTCGTGGCTACTCAGCAATATCTCAGACTTAATCACAGCCACAGAGGCTGAGCTCCCTGTGACAGAGCTTCCTGCATACTGTGCAGGCTGCAACTGCATCAGGAAATAAAGTGTGTGCAATTATATTTTCTGGCCAGTCTAACCTTTTGTTAAAATACTCATAGTGGTCATGACGTCAGTGACAAGGCCAAAGGTGAGAAAATGCATTAATTATTCTCTCAAACACAGAGCAGAGAGACCAGATGCTTCCTTTCTAACTTGGAAACAAGGGGTAGAAAGATTCTGCTACATAAAGATTTCCTCTACTCCTTTCACCGGTACCTAAGGTGATCTCCAAGTTTTGCAAGGCACTGCGCTACAGCTCCCCACAGCAGGGGTTGGCATATGAGAGGTGCCTGGTAAATAATGAGCAAGTGTGTTAATAAAGCAGTTCTGGAAATCTAAAGCTCTCTGCTTAAAGTAATTCAGAACAAAACAAAAGATTGAATTATAAACCCAAAAAGGCAAACTGGCTCTTTAGAAAAGATGACAAAATTGCCAGTAAATATTTAAATGAATTGGCCAAGAGTTCTTCTAGTTGGGGGTTGGGACTACTAGGTTTAAAATGTACATGTGTAGTCAGGCATGAGGGCTCTGCCTGTAATCCCAGTGTTTGGGAGACTGCAGCAGAAGGATCATGAGGCCATCTAGTTTACTTAAGGAAACTCAGTCCAAACAAACAAACAAACAAAAGAAAAGAAAAAGGGAAGGGGAAAGAGGAAGAGAGGGGGAGGAAAAGAAAAAATATATATGGCATGCTATGCTAGACATGGTTTTAGTTGGTATAGCGTTTGCCTAGCCTTCACCATCCCTGCACCAAAAAATAAAAAAAACAAACAAACAACAACCCCCCTATACAATCAACCAAGAACAACGTGGCTATAATCCCAGCACTTAGGAGGCAGAGGCAGGAAGAGCAGAAATTCAAGGTCACATCAGCCACACAGTGAGTTTAAGGAGTCTGAGCTAGAGACTTTGTCTCAAAACCCACCAAGCAAGCAAGTAAACACACAAGCAAGCAACAAAGCCATAGTTTATATTCCAAATCCAGTGTTTAAAAACTCATCTGTTCATTCATTGAAGTTATCTTTAACAGTAATTGATAAAACCTGTTTCAGTAAAAAAAAACATCATGGCTTAAGGCCACAGATGTACAGACCTGAAATTAACAGTTTTAGGACAAAACACTGGTTGACAACAGACAAATGGAATTGCTCTAAATGTCTAACAGTAGGAAGCATGTTATAATACATTTGGGGGCAGGTAGCTAGAATAGGTTTTTCTAGCTGACCTGGAACTTGCCCTATAGATTAGGCTGGCCTCAAACTCAGGGATCTGCCTGTCTTTGCCAATCCCATCCCACTGCTGTGATTAAAAGCATGTGCTACCACGAAAATTATGATACTTTTTTAAGTCACAAGAGTATACATTCAGTTAAAATCTTGTTTCTCCAAAATTTATTAACAGAAAATTTCATGTCTGATAAGTGAGAAAACATGGGACAAAAGCCTGATTTCCTAGCCATACCCATTTCCTAGTTTGTTTAAGGCAGCCATTTCCCTTTGCTTCCTCATCCAATCCTGACTATCCCAGGCTGAGACAGAAGGCTGAAGGGGATTCTCTATAGGTGACAGCTCAGACATGAGAATGCAGTTCATTCAGGCAGTGAAGCAACCTGACAGTATGTAGAAGAGTATAGCTTGAGAATGGGGTGGGTGTGGAGGTACAGTTTAAGAATGGGAAGATAAATTGAGTGGTAGTGGCGCAAACCTTTAATCCCAGAAGTCAGGAAACAGAGGCAAGTGGATCTCTGAGTTCCAGACCATTGTGGTCTAAAGAATGAGTTCCAAGACAGCTGGGGCTACACAGAGAAACTCTGTCTCAAGGAACAAAGAAAGAAAGAAAGAAAGAAAGAAAGAAAGAAGAAAGGAAAGAAGGAAGGAAGGAAGGAAGAAGGAAGGAAGGAAAGAAGAAAGGAAGAAATTAAAGAAAAAGAAATAAAGGGAGGGAGGACACAACTCAAGAGTGGGGTACTCGGCCTGAGAGAGAGGGGGACTGCAACCTGATAGTGGGGGACTAATGCCTGGTAGTAGGAGTCCAGAGCATGATGGTGGGGAGGCAATGTCACATCATGATTTGGGGACTAGAGCCTGTTAGAGAAGGGCCAGAGTTTGATAGTTTGATAGCCAGAGTTGGTATCACAGTATGAAAGTCAGGGCATATAGTCTGACAGTAGGGGTATGTAGTCTACAGGTTGGGAGCCAGAGACTGAGAGTGTGGAAACTGTAGCTTGAAAGCCTCAGAATGAAGGGCTGAATCCTGAGAGCAGGGAGACTTGTGTAAATGGGCTGTCGGATCCTCCGTCTGTAAAAGAGTGGCAGGTAGCACAGGTCTTGTTGTGTATGTGATGTTTAGCAGCAGGCAGTGGTGGGCAGCAGGCCTTGGGCATGCTGGGAAAGTGCAGAAAGATAGGAAGGCGCCAGCCTGCCCACCACCTGGTCAGTCAGTCAGTTGTACTCCCTGGCTGCAGGTAGGTGGAGGAAAGTTGGTTCACTATAAGTCTGACTCTCTCCCTGGGCTAGACACTACTCACCTGCTGTCATCTCCTTGCATAGCCTGTTCCCTGGACTTATACACTGATTTGAACTACTTAGATATATTTGTTTGTATCTCATTTTGTCTTAATTTTTGACTCAGGGCTGGCCTTGAATTTATTACGTAGCTCAGTATGACCTTGAATTTTTTATATTCTTTCCTCTACTTCCCAAGTTCTGGGATTACAGGTATGTATGTCCAGTTTATTTAGTGCTGGGAACGGAACCCACGGTTTCCTATCTGCTAACAAGCACTCTGCCAGCTGAGCTATACCACCAGCTCTCATTTTCCTTCATAAATGCATTTAAGGGTTATTAAAATCGTTTGACCAAGTATCTTATTGCCATAACTGGAGACCGACCTTTGATAACTGTCCTGCTCAAGAAGTCACATTGGCGTTGGAGTTAGAACTCAGTGGTAGCACACTTGCTCACAAATAAAAGGTCCTAGGTACACACACACACACACACACACACACACACACACACACACACACACTGGGCATCTTATTTCTGAATTTATTGTGTGAAATAATTATTTCCTTGTTTGCTTGTTTGTTTGTTTTGAGACGGGTCTCATGTAGCTCAGGATGTCTTGTACTTGATATGTAGATAAAGGAGAACCTTGAATTTCTGATCCTTTCACCTCACCTCCTCAGTATTGCTATGGTAAGCAAGGTTTCATACAAACATTCTACCGACTGAGCTACATCATCATCCCTATTTTTTTTTTTTTTTTTTTTTATTGTCGAAGCCTTTTAATTCAGTCCAGATAGGATGAGCATGAAGAGGGGGCACTGCTTAGTCTGGACTGAAGAAATGAAAGCAAGATTGGTTTGTGCCTCTATTATAATCTTAATATCCTTTGTTTTCAAAATTTTCTATAATAAACATAGTGCTCTGAAATGTGAAAGATATTCTTAAAAATTAAGTAAAGTCCATCTTCAATCTCACCAAACAGAAGTGTGGAAATGATACACAAGCTATTCTCCAAGAGTCATAATATCCTTGAAATTAGCACCTGGTTCAACCTAGCAAAGGACTGGGTGAGCAGAAAGGATTCCAAAGAACAAACAATTAGGTGGATTCTAGAAGACAGCATGCAGAGATGAGCAGGAAAAGACCAGGACCTCTGGATTCATTGCTGCTCCTTTGGGTGAGGATATTTTTCATAAAATTTACCCATGTCTCACATTTCTGAACATGGGATTTCCTTTCATCACAGCCTTTGGAAGGAAGGGACTGGGTTGATAGCTCGATCAGTAAGATGTTTGCTTTGCATCCACGAGGACCTGAGTTAAATCTCCCAGACATCCAGCTAAGGAACACAGCAACAAAACATGATTCAACAGGTAAGAGTAAAATTAACCATGACACATAAACAATTTTGGTGGTTCGAATGAGAATGTCCCCTATAGGCTCAAGAATTTGAACACTTGGTCCCCAACTGACGGTATTGTTTGGGGAGCTGGTATGGCCTTGCTGGAGGAAGTACATCACTACTAGGTCCAGGCTTTGAGAGTTTATACCCTCCACAGTACTAGTTCACTCTCTCTGCTTTGTTAGTGGTTGAAAATGTGATCTTTCAGATTTCTGCTTCTTTGCCACTTGCTGTCATTCCTGTCTGCCATGACAGACTCTCTCCCTTTGAAAACACAATTCCATTGCATTTCTTTCTTCCTTAAGTTGCTTTTGGTCACTGTGTCTTAGTCAGGGTTACTATTGCTGTGAGGAAACACTATGACTAAAAGAACTTGGGGAGGAAAGGGTTTATTCAACTTATACTTCCACATCACAGTCCATCATAACAAGAAGTCAGGACAAAAACTCAAGCAGGGAAGGAACGTGGAGGCAGGAGTTGATGTAGAGACCATGGAGGGGTGCTGCTTACTGGCTTGTTTTTCGTGGTTCGCTCAGCCTGTTTTCTTACAGGACCCAGGACCACCAGCCCAAGAATGGTACCTCCCACCATGGGTTTGGACCTCCCCATGTCAACCACTAATTAAGAAAATACCCTGCAGACTTGCCTGCAGCCTTATCTTCTGGAGGCATTTTCTTGGTCAAGGTTCCTTCCTCTCAGATGGCTTTAGCTTGTGTGAAGTTGACATAAAACTATTCAGCACAATCACAGTAACAGAAAAGTAACTAGTACAACCATAAACAACAGAGGGGTGCAAATCCTAGAAATTTGTATGTGAGTGTCCACGCCAAACTTCTGGTTCACATGGCTAGGTGCCTCAACAATTCCAGTCTTGGGGGGGAAACCTGGAAGATCCTATGAAACAGCTGGTCCTTAGTCAACAATGGAAGCCTACAAATTCTGGCTCTGACAATTGCAAAGGAATCAGCAATAACAGGGTAAATAAACTCATTGATTGAGTATAAAGTGAATACTCTTCAGCAGGGCGAGGTGTCTGTAATCCCAGCACACAGGGAGGTAGAGGCAGGCAGAGTTCAAGGCTACCCTGGCCTCTTGTTTTGTTTTGTTTTTGAGGCAAGGTTTCACTGTACAGCCCTGACTGTCCTGGAGCTCATTAGATAGACCAAGCTGTTCTGGAACTCACTTTGTAGATTAGGCTAGCCTCAAACTTAAAGAAATATATCTGCTTCTGCCTCTTAAATGCTGGGATTAAAGGCATGGGCCGCTATGTCCAGCCAACCCTGCTCAAAAAAAAAAAACAAAATTAGCAGGTCATGGTGGGCATGATGGTACATGCCTTTAATCCCAGTACTTTCTAGGAGGCAGAAGCAGAGGCAGCTGGATCTTGGTGAGGTAGAGGCCATAGTGAATTCAGGTCAGCAAGGGCTATATGGTAAGAACCTGTCTCAAAATAAATTAACATTCAAAGCCAAACAAAACCCATGAAAACTGGTCTAATGAAGACTCTACAAGAGAGGGATGGAAGTTAAAAGAAAACTCCCTGTACCAAGGGATGGACCATGGGCAGATTTCTCATTCTGCTGTGCATGACAGGAAAACTCAAGTTGTAAAAGAACACTACAGACTGGGAAATTTGTAAACAGAAATGTTTTGTCTATACGGTGGTTAGGTTGTCCACTGAGGGCTTCCAAGGTGGCATCCTGTTACTGCATCCTTAAGAGCAGAAGGAGCAGCATCCTTGCATAGGAAGAAGAAGAAGAAGAAGAAGAAGAAGAAGAAGAAGAAGAAGAGGAGGAGGAGGAGGAGGAGGAGGAGGAGGAGGAGGAGGAGGAAGAGGAAGAAGGAGAAGGAGAAGGAGAAGGAGAAGGAGAAGGAGAAGGAGAAGAAGAAGAAGAAGAAGAAGAAGAGGAGGAGGAGGAGGAGGAGGAGGAGGAGGAGGAAGAGGAGGAGGAAGAGGAAGAGGAAGAGGAAGAAGAAGAAGAAGAAGAAGAAGAAGAAGAAGAAGAAGAAGAAGAAGAAGAAGAAGAAGAAGAAGAAGGAGAAGAAGAAGAAGAAGAAGCAGCAGCAGCAGCAGCAGCCAGACTGAAATCCAGGGAACTGGGCCTTAACCCTGTTCCTGAGCAGCAGCCTCTGACTATGTCACCTCTCTTCAGCCATTCCTCTCACCATCAAGCTGGGAGCCCTAAACTTTGGAAGGGGCATGTTGTAGTAACTGTGGGGCCCAAGAAGGTCCTGGCCACTCTTTATGTCTTCATGCTTTACTGAACATGGTTAAGAGTGCTTAAAAAATAGGCAGAAAGCTTGCAGACATGGGCATGAAAGGCATAGTAAACATTGCTTATACCTCATGCCTAAGCCAGATTCTGGGAGTTTTGTTTTTTGTTGTCTTTTGCTGCGACAGGGTCTCCTGTAGCCTAGGCTGGCTATAACTCCCCATGTGGCCAATGGTGACTTTTAAGTCCTGTTATTGCTTCTGCAATGCTGAGTGCTGGGATTACAGTCATATGCTGTTGTATCTGCTTTATGTGGTTCTGGGAATCAAACTTTGGGCTTCATACATGCTAGGCAAGCACTCTACCACCTGAACTACATCCCAGCTCCTTTTCTTCCATTTTTATGGACCCTAAGAATAAGTCATGGACTCATTCTAGTTAGTAGTTTAAGTCCTTCTTATTAAACACTTATAATTTATTATCATCTGGTAATAATAGACTATAGACAACATATACTTAAATATTGGTCACCAAGTGATAGTATTATGTGATGAAAACATTTAAAAGCTAAGAACATATTTCTAGGATATTCCAAAAGCCTTACACCGAAATCACAGAAGACTTAATGAAGTGCTAGAAACCCAACAGAGACAGATGGTGAAGATGCAGACTTTATGATCAAAAAGTGAGGGCTGTATGCGCTGCCTGTGTTAACAAAAAATGATCAGTAGGAATAAATGCAAACACTTTAGAGACTTTCCCACACAGTCAAGTCTCTATCTCTTGGAACCTGTCTCTGATTACAGAATTCAGGAGAAGGAATTCGAAGGTTCAGAAGCTCAAGATCATCCTAACTACATAGTGAGTTTGGGACCAGCCTGAACTACAGGGGACTCTAGCTCTAAAACCAAACTAGCCAAACAAAACAATGTGTGACCTGTAACTGAGTTTGTTTTTGTAATTTTTAGCAATGCATCTTAGTCATGAGAATTTTGTTTGAGATCATAAGCTAGCTTCTTCTTATTTCTTATTTTTTTATTTTAGATAAAGTCTCACTCTGTAGCCCCCACTGATCTGTAACTTGCAATGTTAGCCTAGGCTGGCTTTGATCCTCCTACCTTAGCTTCCTTGCGACAATAGACTTTAGCAACTCTCCAGCTGAGTGTTCTATTTAGAATTATTATGTTTTATTCATATGGTGCTGGGGGAAGGAGGCTGGGGCATATAGCTCAGTGGTAAAGCACCTGCCTGCCATGAACCAGGACATGGGTGCATTCTTGACACTGGGAAAGGAAGGAAAATATAAAATAAAGATAGTAACATCAACCTTTCGTTTTTAAGGTCATGGAAAGCCTCTTGCATCAGTTCTCCCAAATTTCAGTAACTGTTTACCACTCCGCTGGCAGTTTTAGGTTTTGTGAGTATGCTGACATTTGTGAAGTTCCCTTTTCTAGTCTGCCTTCATCATAGCCCCTAGCACTTAGTAGAATGCCTTCGGCCCAGGGCTGACTTCCTCCTGACCCTGGGGCCCAGTGTCTCCTACTGATGGCAGGCGGCTCAGGCTTCTCTATCCGCTGCTTCTTCGTCCCGCACACCCCCATCCCGGTCCCCGCCCCTCCACATCGCTGTTTTCTTTCTATATATGGTAATACTGCTCACCAGCACAAGCTTCCCGGGAAGAGTGGAAAGTGACATCACCCTAACATAAACTTTCTGACACTGGCCGCAGTCTTCTCTGTTAGCAGCCGGGAGGACTTACTGTTAAGGCAGCCGTAGGGTTGGACATGCTGCTGCTGGAGCAGTGCTGAGGACTGAGCAGCCAGCGCTGCGGAGCCAGCCTAGCAAGCGCCTAGTTGCACAGTGAAGCTGCCACCGAGCCGCGCCTTTATTCCAGCCCGTGTATACAGTTCCTGGCGGATCAGCCAGTTGAGATAGCTGCGAGGCTCTCGGGCCAGGGTAGTGGGGCGCAGATGTAGGGTTTGTCTACAGTCACATTGCTTAGTTGTTCCAGTACTCGCATGAACACAGACACACAGACACACACACAAACACACAAGAGCGACAAGAGCACAAGCAGGAGAGAGGAAGTTCCAGGACTCGGAGAGTATAGAGCAGGACCCCTGCGGGGTAATTAGTCCCCCCAAAACAGCTTCCTTTGTTCCCTAGTGAGACTGACCCCAGAAAAGCCCAGGCCCGTCCGAATCGCCGAATCACACCAGAAGCTTAACGGAAATGTGTGGGACTAGGACGTCTTTTGAAAATGGTCTCATCATTCTTGAAAAATCTCTTCCTGGTTATTTGGTTAAAAAAATCCTTAAGGTTACAGGCTCAATCCCAGCACGCCTGGAGGCAGAGGCAAGCGTATCCCCGAGGAGTTCAAGGCCAGCCTGGCTTACAAGTCGAGTCAGGGACAGCCAAGGATACACAGAGAAACCCTGTCTCCAAAAACACAAAAACAAACAACCCAGAAACAAAACAAACAACCAAACAACCCCCCCCCCAAAAAAAAAAACCCAAACCTTTAAAAATTTCTTAAGCTGGACCAGTGAAATAAGCCTGTGTGGAATCCCAGCAGAGACTGAGCCAAGGGCCCAAATTCAAGGCCAATCTACTTGGGCTACAGAGTTAAGCTCCAGGCCAACTCTAAAAATTTAGTGAGACTGTCGCAAAGTAAACAGTGTAAAAAGATGCCTCCATGGAAGTGTTTGCCTGCACCATCCAGTGATGGGGTGGGGATGGGGAATTAATAGACTAGTTACCTAATAGAGAAAAGACATTTTCCAAGGTTATTACAGAGCTCACATCCAAATTTTGTGTTTAAATAAAACAGCATTTATTTTGCTTTGTACATATACTTAGATAATGGTGCGGAGGAGTGCCTCACCCTGTCCTGAGTGGGTGTCAGAGCATTCAGCCAAGGGCGGGGAAACCTTCACAGCACCTCGTGCTATCGCAGCATGGCATCGGCTCTGGAGCACACAGCTAAGCCCCTTCACAGTGGCAAGATGCAAATCCAGGCTGGAGGAGGTGCATGGGCTCTAGAGGAAGCAGCTGTCTGCCATCTAGTGTACCCAGGTGGATTTGCATCTTGCCACTGTGAAGGAGCTAAAACTCAGACAACAGAATGACGCAGTTTACTACCTCCAGACTTACACAAACAAAACAGAACACCAAGAAGACACATTGCTTAACATTTACTCCAAAACTGGAGAGCAGTTTGGAGTATGAACGCTCCAGCTAGAGTCAGTCAGAGAACGTGAACGCTGCTCTTTGTTTTGTCATGCAGGCTCCAACGGAGTGGGCGCCTCAGAACCTCCATATCCAGTTAGTTGTTTTGGTCTTTTCAGTTTCTTTATTTTTCTTTCTTTCTTTATTATTTTTTTTTGCCACATAATGCTGTGATTCTGGGAAGAGCTCAGCTCCAGCTTTCCCCGCCTCTTCATGTTTTACTTCCTATCTATCGCTGTTCAGCTTGTTTCATAGATGCTACGACTGACTTCATCATGCCCCTTCTCAGCTTCCCTCAGGCTGGTCCATTGCTGTCTAAACTCTGTGGAACCCCATTTCCTTCCCACATTTCCACATGTATATGAGCAAATGGCCAAAGGGTGATGTTGGGGGCTTCATCAAGTGGCTAGGTAGACACTCCCCAGTCACTCCACAGCAGTAAGCCTGTCTCATTGCTGCTTTGTGGTCTTCATGCTGGACACCAGTCCTGTCTAGTGTGCCCCTCCCCCAGTCAAAGCTGCCTACTCATCAGGATCCAATCTCTCCTTTATCTGTATTGCCTGTAATCAGGTTACCATAGAATATGTTCTGTAACTGAGTTTGGTGCAAATACCATCATATGGTTGGCAGCTTTTAGACAGACTTTGTTCTAAGTTAACACAAAATGTGCTGTAAAAAAACTATTAAGAGAGCATTGTTTACCCCTTCTCCTCGGGTCCTCTACGCTTTTGGGAATATAGCACTTTCCTTTAGAAGCATGTGCATTGGTTTTAGTCACCCTCAGCTAATGGAAAAGAGGGCTGTCCTCTCTCTCTGACAGGTTTCCAGTAGCCAAAGTAGGTCTCAAATTCTCTGTGTATCTGAGAATGACCTTGAACTTCTGATCCTTCTGCTTCCACCTCCCAAGTGCTGAGATTTCAGCTGTGTACCACCATAACACATTTATTCAGTGCCAGGAACAGAACCCAGGGCTCCCTGCCCTTTAAGCAAGCACTCTACCAAACATTACCAGAACCTGTAATTTCTTCCCCATAAATCAGAGTACTGAGGCTCAGAACATCCCTAATAGTGTCTGTCCAGGAGCTCTAGCCCACCGCTACTCAGTGCCCTCCCCAGGCTCACTGTCTTCAGACTGGCACATAGAGAGCGCTTCACAAAATCCTTTATTTTTAGCTGGACATGTAGACATAGGCCCGTGCTTAAGGGAGTGGCCAGGCAGCAGATTTTAATCAGGGTGTGTGGTTGAATGTTGGCCTGCCTGGCAATTTCAGTTCTTTTTGGGTGGTTATGCCACATAGCCAGCCCACACCCATTTGTCCCTTTTGAAAACCACTAACTGATATTCTGGAAGATATGACATTCTTTCACACAGGCCTCTAATTAAAGACTGAACTGCCTTGTTTACTCCTTCAAACTGCAAGGGGTCCAGGTGCCTGCTGTAATTTTTGGCCTGCCACAGGTGTCCTGGGAAACTGGGCTCATCATGTGAGGAACAGTGAAGAACAGATACATGAGTGCTGTCTGTCTGTCTATCTATCTATCTATCTATCTATCTATCTATCTATCTATCTATCTATCTATC
>NW_026593947.1:336285-346094 GCF_907164565.1 Psammomys obesus
ATCTATCTATCTATCTATCTATCTATCTATCTATCTATCTATCTATCATCTATTGTAACATTTACTCGTGTAGCCCCGAATGGCCTAGAATTTCCCATGTAGCTAAAGAGACCTTGAACTTCTGATTCTTCTGCTTCTACAGCCTGAGTGCTGGATGCTGGGAATTCCATACAAGCACCTTCATTTCAAGTTTGTGTACTGCTGAGGACTGAATCTAGGCTACCATGCTACCAATTCAGTCACACCTCCACCCCTTTCCCAGTTGCTTTAAAAATCACTGGGGAAGTGGCAGGTTGATTTCCAAAGTGGTTATACAAGTTTACATTCCCACCAGCAATGGAGGAGTGTTCCCCTTTCTCCACAACCTCTTCAGCATGTGTTGTCACTTGAGTTTTTGATCTTAGCCACTTTGATGGGTGTAAGGTCAAATCTCAGTGTTGTTTTGATTTGCATTTCCCTGATAGCTAAGGATCTTGAGCATTTAAGTGTTTCTCTGCCATTCGATATTCCTCTATTGTGAATTCTCTGTTTAGCTTTGTACCCCATTTTTTAAATGGATTACTTGATTTGTTGCTGTTTAACTTCATGAGTTCTTTATATATTTTGGATATTAGCCCTTTGTCAGATATAGGATTGGTGAAGGTTCTTTCCCAATCTGTAGGCTCTCATTTTGTTCTGAAAACAGTGTCCTTTGCTTAACAGAAGCTTTTCAGTTTCATGAAGTCTCATTTATTTATTGTTGATATTAGAGCCTGTGTTGTTGTGTTCTGTTCGGGAAGTTGTTTCCTGTGCCAAGGAGTTCAAGGCTCTTCCCACTTTTTCTTCTAAATGGTTTAGTGGCACTTTCTCAGACATTAGGAATAGTGCTACCTCAAGATCCAGATATACCACTCCTAGGCATATATCCAAAAGATGGTCAAGTATACAACAAGGACATTTGCTCACCCATGTTTATAGCAGCTTTATTCGTAATAGCCTGGAAATAACCTGGAAATAACCCAGATGTCCCTCAGTTGAGGAATAGATACAGAAATTGTGATACATTTACACAATGGAATACTACTCAGCAACTAAAAACAAGGAAACTATGAAATTTGCAGGCAAATGGTGGGAAGTAGAAAATATCATCCTGAGTGAGGTATCCCAGAAGCAGGAAGATACACATGGTATATACTTACTTATAAGTGGATATTAGATATATAAGATAAACATACTAAAATCTGTATACCTAAAGAAGCTAAGCAAGAAGGAGGACCCTGGGTAAGATGATCAATCCTTATTCAGAAAGGCAAACAAGATGGACATCGGAAGAGGGAGAAAACAGGGAACAGGACAGAACCTACCACAGAGGGCCTCTGAAAGACTCCACCCAGCAGTGTATCAAAGTAGGTGCTAAGACTCATAGCCAAACTTTGGGCAGAGTGCAGGGAATTCTATGAAAGAAGGGGGAGATAGAAAGACCTGGAGGGAACAGGAGTTCCACAAGGAGAGCAAAAGAACCAAAAAAAAAAAAAAAAAAAATCTGGGCACAGGGATCTTTTCTGAGACTGATACTTCAAACAAGGACCATTCATGGAGATAACCTAAAACCCCTGCACAGATATAGCCCATGGCAGCTCAGTGTCCCAGTGGGTTCTCCAGTAATGGGAACAAGGACTGTCTCTGACATGAACTCAGTGGCTGGCTCTTTGATCACCTCCCCCTGAGGGGGTAGCAGCCTTGCCAGCCCACAGAGGAAGACAATGCAGCCAGTCCTGATGAGACCTGTTACACTAGGGTTAGAAGGAAGGGAGGAGGACCTCCCCTATCAGTGGACTTGGGGAGGGGCATGAAAGGAGTTGAGGAAGAGAGGGTGGGGTTGAGAGGGGATGAGGGAGGGGGCTACAGGTGGGACACAAAGTGAATAAACTGTAACTAATAAAAAATATATATTTGCAACCCTTAAAAATATCACTGGGAGTGACAGGATATGGGATCCTCTGGCCATGATGGATTCATTTTCTGTCCGATGTCTTGTGTTGCATACAGAAGAAGAAATGCATTAAATCCTGCACTGAAGGGACATGGGTAGCTCAGTGGTAGCATTCCTGCCTAGTAGGCTCATGGCCCAAGGTAGGAGTCCTAGCATCAAAACCAAACAAAAAGGAAATTTTCTATAGACGAATATTTTCTGGTTGAGACCCTGAAGGATCCCAGGGCAGGAGAACTGAGTAAAAATAAGTAAATAAATAGATAGATAGATAGATAGATAGAGAGATAGATAGATAGATAGATGAAAATGTCATATCCGAATGTACGAATGTACTTAGGGTTCAGGGACCACATGGATGACATTCATTCAACCAAGTAATAGTTACTTGTTAGATGCTAACAAGAATTGAAGGAGAATAATTACATATGTGCAATTGAACGAGAAAAGCGGTATAGATCCTGGAACTAGTTAAAGAAAATGCATATATTGTGATCCCAGACTCTTAAGGTAACTAAGCTCTAATCAAACAGGGCTGGAGAAAGGGCAAGTCCTACATGTAGTGTCTCCACCCTAGAGTTAGAGGCAGCCTAACAGCTGTCTTGATGCATGAGTTTCACACCCTTATCCAGAGAAAGAGCGACTCCAGTCACATAGCCTAAGTTATATGTGTCCTGCTTCTCTATCTTGGTCACATAGCGTAGCTCACATATTAGCTAAACTTATTTTCTTGAAGTTCAAGACATCCCCTTTCCTTGGAAACATTTGGGAGTAGTCACACTGGACTGGAGCTTTTTACTTTAGATATTGTGATGTGATTACCTATAGCCCCAGACAGCCTCTGCTCTGTGCTTTTTTGTTGTGTTCATAAATCTCTTGCCTAAAGGACAATTAGATTCAACTCAGCACTCCACTTCCAGTATGTCAGTTTCTCTCTGTCTGTCTTTCTCCCCATTTGCCCCCCCAGAAATCTAACAATAAGTATGCAACAAATGACATTAATAATTATATGTCCAATGAAATGATCAGAAACAGTCTAAAAGTCTCATGAAACATAGTATTTTATCTTATGTTAGAAATACTAACATATAAAGGAGATTGGCCTTCAGATGAATTAACAAAGGTTCATAATAATAGTGGGAGGAAGTTTAAAGATAAGAAGTTTGAGTCGGTGACATGGTTCACAGGTAAAGGCACTTGTTGCCAACCTGACCGCCTCTATTCCTGTCACCATCACCATAGCCATAGACCCCGCTACCTCTGTATGGTTCTGTTTAAGTAGTTGTCACAATCACCAGGCTGCCTGGCGTAACCTGTACTCCAAAAATGGCAAACAGTTGGCCTTGTTATTCCTGGAAGAAAGAGAGTCCATAATACCATTCTTGCTGTGGGCTGTGTCAGATACCTGAGTGTCTAGGAGGAGCCAATTAGGATGATGTATAAAGTTGCTGGTTTCTTTCCTTTGCTGCAACAAAGAACTGACTCAAACAGTTAAAAGACAGGAAGGTTTATTTTGACTGACAGCTTTAATTTATAACTTGAATCTGAGCAAGGGGCTTCAGGCACTGACACTGTGTGACACGATGTTCTTTGCAGTGCATGCTTATCCCAGCACTGGGCAGGCAGAGGCAGGTGGGTCTCTGTGAGTTCAAGGCTGCTCTGGTCGACAGAGTGAGCTTCAGGACAGCCAAGACTACACAATGAAACCCTGTCTTAAGACAAAACAAAACAAAACAAAGGAAAAGTGCATGCTTATATATTCAGGGTCAAGATGACTGCAGCGAAGTCATTCAGTGTGGCTGAAAATAAGTGAGGTTGGTTAGAGAACCCAGGCTGTGAGCAGAAAGCGCTGCGAGCAGGGCAAAAGCACACCCAGCCCCCTGTTTCCTAGGAACCAAAGCAGTCTGACACATCTTCTATGTTATGCATTAACCATGACACATTCCCTTAACCGCCCCCCCCAAAGAATAAGCCTTGTCACATAGCCTGTTACATGTACTCTGTTCTCTTGACTCAGTCACATATCACAGTCACATATTAACTAATCCTGCTTCCTTAAAGAGTAAAACCTCCATTTTCCTTAGCAATGTTAAAGAGTAGATGTATACTTTGATTTGTCTGGTAAGACTGAAACTTCTTATGTGAGACCCACCATACTGCTTGCTGGTGTTAATAAATCTCTTGCCTGAAGGACAACTGGACTCATCACCCCTCTCTCTGGATCACCTTTTCCTTGCCATTCCTAATACCTAGCAGAATTCATCACACATCTGGTTTTGAGTACATTTTTGGTCATTTTGTGCTCAGCCAGCTGTTATCAGTATTTTGTGAGCCCAGCATCTGGTTATATCCGGTGAAACATTGCAGTTCCTGCCCAGACACCAGTCAGAGTGACTTTATAAGAAACAGTCAAAGTTGGATGCCAGTAAGAAAATATCTTATCTCAAGCTTTTACTGTGTTAGGGCTGCGGATATGCTTCAGCTTGGCTGGAGTGGGCTTTGCATATCTTCTCATTACAAAAATGAGGTCAAGACAACTCTCCAGGACATTGAAAAAGCTGTAATGCCTCTGAAACCTTCCAGTTTCATGACAAACATCTTATTCATTTTGTCCCACTAGTCAAAGCAAGTCATATGTTTGAGTTCAGAGTGTCAAGGTGAGGACACGTATTTGGTTTACCGGGAAGATTGGTATTGTTGGAAAGGGTGAATAATTGTGAATAAAGAAGTAATGTTAGCTGGGGATGAGCTCAGTTAGGAGAGTGCTTGCTTAGCATGCAGAAGTCCTGGGTTCTACCCCCAATACTGCTTAAACAGGTTGTGATGGTGGGCACCTGTAACCTAGGCACTCAAAGATAGAGACCAGAGGAAGGTCTAAAATTCAAGGCCATCCTTGGCTACATAGTGAAATTTCAGATCACTTAGGACACAGGAGCCCCTGTCTGAAAAGAGAAAGAACTATGACTTTCTGCCACCATCTCCTGAGTGGTAGAATTACAGACAATGGACCACCACACCTGGTCACCACACCTGGTTTAGGTGATGCTAGGATTGAATCCAGAGCTTTGTATATGATACAAAGCAACAGTTACCAATTGAGCTTATATATATCTATAGTAATAGATAATGTTTGTTTTATCTGAGACCCTTTAACTCTTTTTTGTTTTTTTTTTAGACAGAGTTTTTCTATGTAGCCCTGGCTGTCCTGGAACTCACTCTGTAGACTGGGCTAGCCTCAAACTCAGCGATCCACCTGCCTCTGTCTTAAAGTCATGCACCACTACCACCCAGTGACCCTTCACCTCTTAAAGATGGGAAAGAGAGAACTGCTAATTTTTTTTTGAAACAGGGTCTCTCTGTTTTAGCCCTGGCTGTCCTGGAACTCACACTGTAGATCAGGCTGGCCTGGAATTGACAAAGATCCACCTGCCTCTGCCTCCTGAGTGCTGGGATTAAAGTCTTGCGCCATCACTGCATGGGGAGAGTTGCTGTTTTAACGCAGGAAGTTACGGTGTATCTCTACCTTCTAAAAACTGCCTCATCTTGTATCTACTCCAGCAGTCCCTCAGAGCACTATGTTATAGTTGTTAATGGTCTCAGAATGGGGTCAAATCCTGAGAGGGCTGGTGAGAATGTTCCACACCTGTGAAATCCCCTACTTGTCGTCTCTGTTCCTGAGCCATGTGAGTAAGTCACATGGCCAAGTACCAATGTGTGAGATGAGGATGTTTACAGGGACAGTTGCAAATGAGAAGGAAATGGACGGTTACAGATGGCACTAACCTCATGCCTCAGCTACGCTTCTCTAGCCAGGTGAAGAAACTAAGGCAAAGAGAAATTCGGTGCCTTTCCAAGGACCTTTCTGGTGCCAGAGTGAGCATTTTGTCCTAGGAGTCTGACTCCAGAACACTGAGTCATTTCCCAAATTCAGACTTCAGGGCTCCCATTTTAATGAAAGCCTTGTCTTGTCTCAAGTTTCAACAGTTACCAGTGAAGCAATTGAAGCAGGAGAACCTTGTGAAATAAAGTTATGGGTTTTTTAGAGAATGAATTACCTGGGGCTCAGCTGCCACAGTGCTTGTGCGGTATGCATGAAACTCTGGGTTCTAGCCCCAGCTCTGTATAAGCTGCGGGTGGTGACTCATGCCTGAGAACTACTCTGCCACACTTTTACCTAGGGTTTGGGTGCAAGAAAACCTAAGACATCATGAAGAGGGTTCACATTATCATATGAGGGAATCTTTGTGTATTTGTTCCATGAGTTCTCTTGATTCACATAACACTGAGCTCTTGCCAGTCAAGGGGGCACATGCCTGTCATCTCAGCACTCTGAGAAGCAGAGGCAAGTAGATCTCTGTGAATTCGAGGCCAGCCTGGTCCACAAAGCAGTAGTCCAGAACAGCTAGAGCTACACAGAGAAACCCTGTCTCAAAAAAACCAAACAAACAAACAAAAACAAAACCTTGAGCTCTTGCTAAACACTATAGGCAGGGAAACAGCTATTGAAATCAGGTAGAACGGCCCATCACAGACTGTATCCTATTCCTTAGGTGTTCTTCTTGTCCTTTGGACTTGCTTTATTTCCCATAAGGTCTAATTTTCCAGGTGGAAGAATGTCTATCCAGGCTTATTTCCAGGGAGCACAGAGCTCAGAGCCACTACATATGGTGGCTTCTAGGTAACTCCTAAATAAACATGTATATACAGAATAAGTCAGGTTAAAGTCAGGCAAACACCACTGACACCACACCACAGGTTTGAAAGAGAAACACCAAAGTGAGTTATGACAGGCTGAACCCGCAAGTGCTAACTCCATCAGAGCCCTCTCTATGCCTGGTCCAGAGTTCGGAACCCAGCATCTGCCTTAACCAAGTTTACGTGTAGTCATACGTTCTTATCTCCTCGATATCTGCTCTTTTCCTAGAGCTCTGAAGAATGGAAGAGACCCCTGCGGGCATGTAGTGGGATAAACATCTTCTGCTGGGAACCAATCTGCAGATTGGACCCTTAGAGATTGCCTGGAGACCTGGTTCCATGCAGCTGGTCTGTACTCTGAAGGGAGTGTTCAGCCAGGGCTGGAATGATGACAGGAACTGCCAAAGGCCTGCCACCAACAAGCTCCGGAGAGCTTGGTATGATTGCGTGGGCTTAGCTTGAGAGGAAAGTGAGCAAGATGTAATGGTGTTTATTTGTACACTGGGACTTAGTGTCTGGGAAATACCCACCTGTTTCCGGAGAACTTTCTCACTCGGTGGATTACCTGCTAGCTTAAACACTACATCAGAACAATCCCATTCCCAATTTCACAGTGTAGAAAGCCCACATTGTCTAATTGTTACAGGTAGACAGCCTTCAATGAAGAGACTCTGGGACCTGTGATTCTTTCACCTTGGGCTTTGCCAGCTTTGGGGGGCTTTGGGGCTCTCTGGTATATATTGTAGAATGGGCATCCATTTCACTGGATATATCTCAATGGCTGGAACTCAGAGACCAAGCTCTGCGTAGCTAAAGTGCAGGCACTGTGGTCTTTCTGGGTGCCCCAAAAGAAAACAAATTGATCTGAAGAAAAGTTAAGAAAGGCACATGAAGGTAAACACCATCTAAGTGAGAAGCCAGGAATGTCCCCACACTGTGAGGAAGGCAGCTTTTCAGCCAAGAGTGGTTTTTCTAATCTTAATAGGAGGAACTGCCAACCTTTGTACAAGATGCTTCATAGTCCAGCTCCTTCTTGCTGCTCATGACCCAGCTCACCTTTTCTGCCTCAGGTACTGCACACTCTGTAGTGGAGCTACCGGATGCTCTTTCAGTGTCTCACATACATTCACACCTCTGGGCCTTTGCAAATGGCATTTCCTGTATGAAGCACCTCTCCCCTTTGCCCTGCCCCCTCCTGCAGCAGCACACAGACCTCTTTTCTGTGGACTTGGCCTGAACTTCCTCCCTGCACAAAGTTTATCACTGTCAACCGGTTGTCAGTTGTTGTGTTGCATCTTTTCTGTTTGCTTTCCTTTTGTTTGCTTGTATGTTTCTAGGCTGTGCTAAAACATGTCAGGGTAAGCAACTGAATGAAATAGATATTTACAAGTCCTTAAATATACCAATGTCTAGCCAAGAGCCAAGCCAGGTATCAGCCAGAAATTCACAACATAGTAAGACAGGCATATAATCCCAACACAGGAGCATCTGAGACAGGAGGATTGCCTCAAGTTTGAAACTTGCACTACAAAGTTAGCTCTGTTCCAAAACAAAAGCAAACCCCCAATTAAAAAAGAAAAGATTTATTGGCTGGGCGGTGGCGCGTGCCTTTATTCCCAGCACTTAGGGATGCAGAGGCAGACAGATCTCTGTAAGTTTGAGGCCAGCCTGGTCTACAGAGTGAGTTCCAGGACAGACGGGGTTACACCGAGAAACCCCATCTTGAAAAAGAAAAAGACTTATTTTTATTTATGCATATGAGAGTTTTGCCTGCATGTATGTGTATACCACATGCATTCCTGAAAGGGGCCAGAAGATGGTATTAGATCCCCTAGATCAGCACTTATGTATGGTTGTGAGCTGCCATCCAGGTCCTGTACAAGAACATTAAATGTTCTTAACCACGTAGTCATCTCTTCAGGCCTACTAATACAAAAATTCACAACATAGTTTATAAAAAAGGAAACATTTTATTTTTTGTGTTGCTTTTGTGCTAGTTGCCTTCTGCTTCCCAAGTGCTGGGATTAAAGGCATGTGCCATAATGCTTGGTTCCCAAAGAAAGTTTTATTTTAGAAAAGTTGAAAGTTAGTCTGGGGATGTAGCTCAGTTGGTAGAATCCTGTCAAAATCCTGAGCTTTATCTGCAGCAAAAAATAAATGGAGTGTGGTGACACATGCCTGAAATCCCATCACTCAGGATGCAGAGGCAGAACGATTAGGAGTTTACATTTGGTCAGTAAGGTGGCTCAGTGGGTAAAGGGTATATACTGGTAAGTTGGATCCCTGGAACCCAGTAGCAGGACAGAACTGATTCCTCTAATTGTCTTCTGACCTTCACAAGTGCTTAGAGATATGAGCCCTGCCTGAATCATGACATAACTCCATGCAAAACAGTTTAAAAAATTTAGAAAGCTTAGTACACAGGGAGTTTGTATCTAGTCTAGACCATACAAGGCTCTGTCTCAAAGAGGAGAAAGAGATAGAAAGAAAGAGAGGAACATTAAAAGCTATTTGGAAACATTAGCTTCACGAGTTCATTAGATTCACGAGTTCCTGGAGAAACAGAAAAGCAGAAAGAACATTCCAGCTGCTGCCTGGAGAAAAGAAAAGAAAAAGAAAAAGAAAAAATATAAATATATAATACATATAATATATACATTTATATATTCTGTACTCCTGTTTGTGCTTAGAGCCTCTCTAAGCCCTCTCCTGGCTGGTGTTACCAAATGCCTTCCTCAGGCCTTCTAAGACTTTTTTCTAGCAGTCAATGTTGTGTGATTGACCCTCAGGGTGATCAACAGGGATGGCTAGGCTGGCCCAGCCCTGAAAGAATGAAAGGAGACCCTGACAGTGAGTGATTGGCACCCAGGCACTGGACAGCAGCAGAGACTGATGTTCAATTCGCTTTTCCTACCCCATCAAATTCCGTTTTCACATAAGATTGAAAACTACATTTTGATTTCATTGACTGAATAGGCAACTCTGCCTTTTGTCAGCTAAATTCATTTTCCATCCCCTAGCAACAGTTTCTGTCAAGAGCCTCTGTTGTCTCCATGAGTCTCTGCCCAAGGTGAATGCTGGAAGAATAATCTTATGAAATTAAATAGCAAAAGACAACAGGAAGGTAATTTAATAGGAGTAGCCC
>NW_026593947.1:351094-365882 GCF_907164565.1 Psammomys obesus
GCAGCCAGTCCTGATGAGACCTGTTACACTAGGGTTAGAAGGAAGGGGAGGAGGACCTCCCCTATCAGTGGACTTGGGGAGGATATGAAGGAGGGAGAGTGGGGTTGGGAGGGACAAAGGAGGGGGCTACAGGTGGGTACAAAGTAAATAAACTGTAATTAATAAAAGTATAAATAAATAAAAAGACTACAAAAAAAAAGAAGTAGAACCTGATACTGTCTTCGAATGAGTGGAATTCATATAGGGAGACTCTCCTGGAAGTGGTCTACAATAAGGACCAGACAGAGCTTTCTTGGAAGTACGTGAGGTCTTGGCTCGTGACTGCGATGGGGATTTTCTGCTGCAATGGTCTGATCTGGACCAGACCGTAAAGTAGTTGGATGGGGTAAAAGCTGGGTTAATTGTTGAATTCAGGTAGCTAGAGAAAGGAGAGAGATTTTCACACTAGGGGCTGGGACAGGGATAGGCATATAACTTAGCAGATAGGAACCCCGCAAAATCATATCTAAGGGATTGTTTGCAATTAAGTATGAAAAGGTAAGCCACCACTGCACTAAATAACCAAGAAATGAGCAATGAAGATGAGAAAAATAAAGGCCAGTTAGCCAAAGGTTAAGTTCTTAGCCAGGCCTGTGGAATAAAGGGAATGAATTGCATGTATGTGTGTGTGTGTGTGTGTGTGTGTGTGTGTGTGTGTGTGTGTAAGAAAGATTGAGAGAGAGAGAACGAGGATTGATTAAGTTTCTAATTTGACATTTTATAACACTAAGTCAAGAACTAAACAGGAGTAAGTTCAGGAAGATAAATATCAATTTGTATAAGATTTATTTATTCATCAGCACTTGACCATGGTACATTTATGGTGTGAGAAGTAAGAAATCAACACTAGATTTTGATCATACGTGAAAAAATTCAATATTTTCTTAGGTGGGGTCTCTCAGTATAGCTCAGATAGGCCTTTACCTCACGATTTTCTTGCTTTAGACTCCTGAGTGCTGGGATTGTAGGTGTGTGTTGCTATCCCTGGCTAATAAATATTTTATGAGTACCTGCAGCATGTCAGGTATGAATTACTTTTTGTTTATAATGCAGTTTTCTTTTTAGTTTTGCAATTTATTTATTGAAATATTATACATACACTGTTTAGATGCAGAATTCTAAAATCACATTTTCCAAAATTTATCTCAAATCACAGTGATTATAGCAAAGGAATACATAAACCACTCGATTTTCTTCTCAACTAGTCATGCAGTGAACTATTTGCTCATTTGGTAAACATTACCTCACCAGCTCCTTTATATTCTCAGGAACTGTAGGAAAGGCAAAAGAATTATGGAAAGAATCACTGAAATCATTTTGTCACAGTACAAACTATCCAACATCACTTGTTTTGGGGTGGTGGTGGTGGTGATTCTTTTTCATTTATTCTATTTATTGAAAATATTTTTTTCATACAATATTTTTTCATTCGATCACAATGTCCTGTCTTCCAACTCCTCCCAGATCCTCTCCATGGCCCCACTCAGGCAAACTCCATTCCTTTTTCTTTCCTTAGAAAACAAACAAAAACTCCAAACAAACCAGAATTTTAAAAATAAAGAAAAAGAAAAACACCACACACACACACACACACACCAGTAAGACAAAAAAAAAAAAAAAAGTGTCAGAGGTTGGTCTGATGTGTGTTACTGGCCCTTAAGATCCTGTTACATCTATCTTTGTCTTGTAAACCTGCCTAAGACATATCTGATTTGTTGATTAAACAGCCTGCGGCAGGGCAGAATGGAGTAGGCATGACTAAGGTCCCAGGCTTTGGAGGACATAGAGAATCATGGGAAACAGACAGAATGGAAGAAGAAGGAGGACCACAATGGTCCTCCATTCCATGCCACAATGGGTTAGCATGGAAAAGAAATCACATGGGTGAGGAGGAAGGCCTCCAATAATGAAGTGAAAAGGCCCAGATGAAGAATATAATGGGATTGTGGATAGGAGGTAGACTAGATAAACAAGATTAAGGTGGATGGCATTGGATGGGGGCTGTGAGATGGATGGTGAGGTTATTAAGACAAAGTAACTGGGTATCTGCCCCCCCCAACGTAAATAAGGCAATTACAAATCTAACAGGTGTCTGTGTTTTATTATTTGTGATAGCAGGTTAAATAATACCACTGTATAACCATAGGGCTAATAATAAATATTATATAGCCTAACAGCCATTTTTTAAAATTAATATAGCAAAAAGAAAAAAAGCCCAAACAAAGCAATATGAGTCCAAATGTCTCTAAAAAGACCATTGAGTTCATTTGTGTTGGCCATCCAGTACTGGACAGGAAGTCTCTCCTTAAGCATGGTTTATATATCCAGTGAAACTCCACTGGAAAACACTAATGATGTAAGTTGCAGGCAGTTCCTTGGTTAGGGGTGAGAATACAGGTCCACTTCCCTCCTCTCAGTGCTGGGACCCCTTCTGGCTTAAACCTGTGTAGGCCCTGTTCATGCTGCCATAGTGTCTGTGAGTTCATATATGTACCAGTCCTGTTGTGTGTAAGACAGTTTCCTTGCTGTCTTCCATCCCTCTGGCTCTTAATCTTTCTCCTCTTCTTCTCGATAGCTCCCTGAGCCCCAGGGAGAGGGTTTTGATGAAGACATAGCATTTAGAACTGAGTTGAACTGAGTTGCAAGAGGACAATTTCAGGGGCTGGGCAATTCTCTCCTTCATTGATGGGTCTTGGGAATCAAATTCAGGACATTAAGCTTGCACAGCAAGCCCCTTTACCCGATGAACCATCCTGTAGGCCCTTTGCAGTTGTTTGTTTTTGGTTTTGACACAGGATCTCTCTAGGTAGCCCTGGCTTTCCTAGAACTCACTCTATAGAGCAGGCTGGCCTTGAACTCACAGAGATCCTCCTGCCTCTACCTTCTCAGTCCTGGGATTAAAGGCATGCACCACCATACACAGCAATTATTTTTGACACAGAGTCTTAGGTACTCCAGGCTGGCCTCAAACTGAAGCTTGTAGATGAAAGTGATCTTGAACTGCTGAGCTTCCTGTCTCTACTTCCAAAGTACTGGGGTAACAGGGATATAAACCACGCCCAGTTTTATATAGTACTAAAGGTAGAATTTAAGGCTTCATGCAAATCAGGCAAAAATTTTTACCAATTCGACTACATTTCCCCAGTCCAGGACTGCGCACTTGAAAGAAGAAAGCAGAGACTCTGGGCTTCTGAGCCTTAGAGGCTTCTTGAGGCACATGCTGGCCTTCTCTTTGGCAGGCCATGCTCTGGCAACAATGGGCTACACTTCGACCCAGGATAGCACAATCGATGAGATGCTGGAGACTTCCAAGTTCAACACTGAGTTTCAAGAAGATGAAGCTCAGCACCCACAGAAATGCAGACAGAGTGCTGGGAGAGTTCTCTCTGATCTCTGATTCTATACATTGGAACTAAAGACAGGTCCAGGCTGCACAGCATGAAGAGTGGGCATGCCATTTATCCCTGTGCCATACACAAAGACCTAGCGAGTCATCAGCAATCAAGCTGTTTAGAATTGAGAACCTAGCTTCTCTGTGTGCTGTGAAGTCTCAGTCTTTGTGAGTGACTAGATGCCATTTTATATATGTAAGCTAGCCCTGGTTTGCTTCACCCTGGTGTGGGTATGTATGTGTGAGGCAAAGTCATCTAACCTTAAAATGTATCATTAATTTATTTTCCAGTGTCTTGGTTGGAATATAGCTAGGTGATATATGTCAAATGAATTTCATGGCTACAGTCCAAATGTAACAAATGAATCATTTAAGTCTATCTGAGATCGGTGATGCCAAATTTTTCATTCTCTTCCATTTTGTAAATGCATCATATCTCAGCTCAAAATCAATCTATTAACCTTGACAACACTTGGAACTGGAATAAAGGTTCAAGGTGAGCCTCTTGACCTCCCATGTGACATTAGTCACATTTAGCAATTATCATTGGCCTGGAGTTATGAGTAGCTGAGGCAAACAACACACAGTTCCCACCAATCAGCAGAATGTCAGAGATGACAGTGGGGAGGTGGGAATGGGGGTGGGGGAGAGACAAAGAGTATGCAAAATCAGGGTTTGAAACCTTGAGCCTGTCTGCCCCAAAGCTCCTGCCTTATTAAAACAAATTTGAATGTTTTGGCAGCTATGCTGATAGATTGCACATAAAATTCTCTTGTAAAATTTTTGTGTTATGAGATAAGGAATTCCACTTAATGAAGTTGAAGGGCAACTGAAGAGATCAGACTCTTTAGTTTTGATGTATTTGTCCTCTAAACCTCCAAGCTGGACTAATCTGATGAGTTTTCCAGGTGCTGGGATAGTTTTCTCTCCCCCCCCCCCCACTAGGGGTTATTGAAGATGGGGCTTTTGCAGACTTATGTTTAAAGTTACAGTCCAAATAAAAGTCTCAACTAAAATTGCAGTAGAAACAAAGCATAGATTACTATCCTCTGCATGTAATTTATATTGCATTATATTGATTTTTGCAGAATATAAAACTTAAAGTAGATACTTTTGAGTTTGAGACAAAGAACAGTTAATGGTATGCCCAGACGAGATACATGAAAGTGCTTCTCTAGGACTCTTCAGCCACATTCTTGCAACATTCTGCTTCTACTCAGTACAGATACTCACAGCCATGAATGGAGAATTTCTTCTTGTCACTGTGCCATCCTTACAGCTAAATTGCTTAACTACATGGAAGGTCAAATTTATTCAGTTATATCATTGTTGTGTCTTACAAAATGTTTCTCATATGTGTGAGCTACTTCATTTGATGACCATACCATACAATTTTACATCATTACACACAAAGGAAGGGGACACTAGATCATTTCTGAGGGTAAATAGTATATATTTTGTGCTTTCAGATTAAACTAGTTTTGAAAAAGTTAGTTGCTTGGATTAACTTAAAACAGAAGTACATTAACTTAAAAATTAGGGATGAAGATGACAGCAAAGTGGTAGAGTACTTGTTTAACATTGATGAACCCAGGGTTCTGTCCCTGCTGTACACACACACACACACACACACACACACACACACACACACACACACGTACACACATTTATATCACACACACATTTATATCACATATACACATATCTATGTGTGTATATGTATGTATGCCCATGGGGGAGAGATGAAACCCAGGATGCAATATGCCATCATATTAGGCAATTGGTCTACCACTGGGCATCATCAATGTTAGTAATATAACTAACTATACCTAAGTATATACAATATATGTGTGAAATGTGGTCAGCCATAACTGTAATTTATGTAATCTACAAATTTGAGCTTAAAGATGAGCCACCTCCATTAGATGGAGAGCAGAAAGTTACCTTTTGTAAACAGTTCATGACAGATCCAGACAAAGAAAGAAAGAATCCAGAATTGTGGGAATTTACTCACATGCATTGAGAGAGGCCAGTTGCTTATCTTGTTGGTATGATAAAAATCCCTGACAAAAGTAACTTATTTATTTGTTTGTTTATTGCACCTACATGTGTTGTGATGTGGACACCTGTGCTATAGCATATGTGTGGAGGTCAGAGCACAGGTTTTGAGAGCTGGGTCTTCCATTTTGTCTTATTTGCTTTTTTCTGTGCTGCTGTGTACTTCAGGTCTAGCTGGCTTGGGAACTTCTGAGTGATGCTCCTGTCTCTGCCAGCCCCCTTCCCTTAGGAACACTGCAAATAAATGACCCTCACCACATCTGGTTTTTATGTGGATTCCAGGGATGGAATTATGGTTGCCAGGCTTGTATGGCTGACAACTTCACTTGCTGGGCCACCTTCCCAGACAGACAAAAGCAACTTAAAAGAGAAAGGATTTATTTTGGCTGACAGTTCAAAGGCAAGTCAGTCATAGTGGGAAGTAATAGTAACAGAGGCCTGAAGCAGCTGGTCACATTGTACCCACAGTCAGGAAGCAAAGAGTGGTGAATGTTCATGCTCGAGGAAGACGGATAATGTCATCTTTGGCTTTCACATACACGTGTGTGTACATTCCACATGAACATATATGAGTGCATGTATGTGTGCATGTCTTGCATGCACACACACATACACACACTACTAGAATTTACTGCTGACCTTTAAATAAATAAACAAGCTTTGTTTCAAGCAATAATGCATGTGTTTAACGTCTTCAACTGTCATGGGATGTTTTGGTTTAACTTCCAAATACTTTATTAATGGTAGCTTATCTCATAGATCTTTTACTGACTTGGCCTGAGAACAAAATTAAACTTCCTGAATTTGATTTCTCTAAAACATCTAGCAAAAGTGATTGCCCTTTCTGTCAAATATGGCCTCGATGCTTTATACATCTGGAGTGATTTTTCCCCCTATCTCATTATGGCTGTCACAAGACTCTTGACATTCTCTAAATCGTCTTTCCCTGAGTACAAGAGGTCCACAAGGAAGTCAAGATCGATGATAGACTTCATCTCTCTTGAATTTTAATGCAAATGTCTGTTCCCCTAATCAAACAAAGGTTAAAAAAGGAAATCAAATTAGCTTATTACAAAAGGCAGCATAACTGAACTGACAAGAAAAATGCCTCCTGCATGAAAAGCCTTTAATCAATATCTTAAATAGAAATGTCACAGGGAGGAAGAGCTCATAGTGGTCAGGTCCAATCTGCAAATCAATCTGTAGTCGTTTAAGTAAATATTTGACCACAACAGCCTAACATGGCCCTGCTCAGAAGTCTTTCTATTGGTCTTTTTATTCTCTAACTCAGGATCTCAGATAGTCCAGGCTGGCTTCAACTTGCTATTTAGACAAAGATGTATTTGAACTTATTTTAGTTAAAATTATTTTCATTTTATCTTATGTGTGTGAGTGTTTTATTGCATGTATGTCTGTACACCATATCTGTGCCTGGTGCAGGAGGAAGCCAGACGAGGACATCAGACCCCTTGCTATTGGAATTACAGATATTTATGAGCTGCCATGTTGGTGATGAGAATGGAACCCTTGGCCTCTAGAAGAGCAGCCTGAGCCATCTCTTCAGCCCCTACTTTGAGCTTCCGATCCTTGTGTTTCTGCCTCTAGACTGCCTCTAGAGTTCTGAATTACAGGCTTGTACCACCACACTCAGTTTATGCAATGATGAGAAGGAAAGTCAGGGCTTTGTGCATGCTTAACAAGCACTCTACTATCTGAGCCACAGTCACAACCCTGAGAGTTTCTTTCCTTGTCCCCAAAGAAAACAACATCACTGTATAAATGTCATGTGCAGGGGATAGCCTTAATGTGAAATGGCTATTTCACTATGTAATTATCGGGTGTTAAATATTGGGGAGATTCTGTTCAGTGCCTTGTTTGAGACATCCAGTTCTCTGTACAAGTCAGTTATTCAGAGCTGAGTTGGAAAACAGCTGCTTATTGAAGGTAGATACAGAAATGATGTTTCCTATTCTGAATTTAAATAGGCTTTCTGAAATGATTTAACCAATATACAAGCCAGGTATAGTGACAGACACCTATAATCTGAGTCTAGACACCTATAATCTGAGTCCTTGGGACAGAAGAGGATTGGAAGTTTAAGGTCATCTTCAGTTACATAGTGAGTTCAAGGCTAGTTTTGAGATTTTACCTCAGGAAAAAAAATGCAGTATAGCACAAACTTTGGAAGAGTTTTAGAACCAACTTTGCCAAAATGCAGTCATGTGACAGATGGCTTTTTAAAAATATTTTTTAAATATTAGTTACAGTTTATTAACTTTGTATCCCAGCTGTATCCTGCTCCCTCATTCCCTCCCAATCCTACCCTCCTTCACTCATCTTCTCCCTGCCCCTTTCCAAGTCCACTGATAGGGAAGGACCTCCTTCCCTTTCATCTGACCCTAGCTTATCAGGTATCTTCAGGCCTGGCTGCAAAGTCCTCCTCTGTGGCCTATCAGGGTTGCTCCTTCCTTGGGGGGCGGGGGAGAGAGGTCAGAGAGCCAGCCATTGAGTTCATGTCAGAAATAGTCCCTGTTCCCCTTACTAGGGAACCCATTTGGATACTGAGCTACCATGGGCTACATCTGAGCAGGGATTCACTTATGTCAGAAAAAAAAGACAGCCTACAGACTGGGAAAGGATCTTCGCCAACCCTATATCTGACAGAGGGCTGATATCCAGAGTATATAAAGAACTAAAGAAGTTAAAAAGCAATAAATCAATCAATCCAATTAAAAAATGGGGTAAGGAGCTAAACAGAGAATTCTCTGTAGAAGAGTATAGAATGGCAGAGAAACACTTAAAGAGATGCTCAACAGCCTTAGTCATCAGAGAGATGCAAATCAAAATGACCCTGAGATTTCACCTTACACCCATCATTATGACTAAGATAAAAAACTCAAGTGACAACACATGCTGGAGAGGTTGTGGAGAAAGGGGAACCCTCCTCCATTGCTGGTGGGAATGTCAACTGGTACAACCACTTTGGAATTCAATCTGGCGTTTTCTCAGACAATTAGGAATAGCGCTTCCTCAAGATACAACTATAGCACTCCTAGGCATATATCCAAAAAATGCTCAAGTACACAACAAGGACATTTGCTCAACCATGTTTGTAGCAGCTTCATTCGTAACAGCCAGAACCTGGAAACAACCCAGATATCCCTCAACTGAGGAATGGATACAGAAATTGTGGTACTTTTACACAATGGAATGCTACTCAGCAATTAAAAACAAGGAAATCATGAATTTTGCAGGCAAATGGTGGAATCTAGAAAAGATCATTCTGAGTGAGGTATCCCAGAAGGAGAAAGACACACACAGTATCTACTCACTTATAAGTGAGTACTAGACCTATAAGATAGGATAAACATATTGAAATCTAGAGAGATGACTTTTTAGAAATAAATGTCACACTATGGAGTTCTATCAGTGGCACTTGTTCAGCACCTTTATCCTGTGGTGGCAGCTGCCTTGCATGCTGGGGGAACATTTGTATTGCTATAGACACAAGAGAGAACCTTTTATTCAGAGGTGTCTGACCTTGGGCAAGCCACTTGATCTTCCACACTAGAATGTAGGAAGATGGTTTGTCTGTCCACCAACCAAAACGCTTCTTTCTCTCTTTCTTTGTATATTTGGGTATATATATAAGTATGTGTGCACATGGGTGTATGGACCAGAGGCAGATACGTTTATTGTCTTCCTCAACTGCTTATTTTTTCTTAAGTTTTATTTTTATTTATGTGTGTATCTCTGTGTATATGCATATGTATATGTGCATGAATTCAAGTACCTGTGGAAGCCAGCAAAGGGCAGGAGATTCCCTGGAGCTGAGTTACAGATGGTTGTGAGACACCTGATATTGACTGCTGGATCTGAATTTAGGCCCTCTCTGTGTAAGAACAAGTGATCTAAACCTCTGGGCCATTTCTCTAGCCCAAAAATTTCTTATTTTTTGAGACAAGGTCTATCACTGAACCTGGAGCTTCCTGATTTCTACAATGACTGTCCAGTGAGCTTCAGGGATCCTCCTGTCTCTGCCTGCCCAGCACTGGGGTTTTCAGACATGTGGAACTATACCTGTCTTTCTGTCTGCAGCACCTTGTCTTGCTCTACTTTGATAAACACAGTCAATGTAGATGCAGGATTGTGCTCCTCCCTTCTCCTGGGGGTCATTGTCCACAGGCCCAGGAGGACAAAAGGAACAGAATTCACAGATGGGGTTCAGGTGGCTGTGAGTTTGGTAGAGAAGACAGCTTCAGAGAGGCAGCTCACTTCATGGTTTCAGGGGTAAGGAATATAAGTGTTCTTAGGATTACAGGTGGGAAGGGCTGATGGGTCATAACATAGTACCTAATTATCATATGGGCAGGAAGAGCTTACTGGTCTAACAAAGTACCTAATTATCATAAAGTCAGGGAGAAGGAGCAGGACTCCACTTGCAGGAGGCTCTGTGCAGGGTCATCCTCCAAGAAAGGTCAGGTATCTGTATCTAGTGACACTCTCCAGATAAGGTCAGGCAGAGAAGAGGAAGCCCCACTGAGAAAGTGAGGGCTCCATTTTGCACCCAACTTGGAGAGCTGTCTAGAGATGGTGGACTCTGACCAATTTATTAGGGTCTTCCAACACAGGACGCAGTTGCTTGAGAAGTTGCAGCCTGTTCTTATCTTTTGGGGATAGCTTCTGCATAGAGAAGGTCCCATGAATCTTCATGGTGTCTCTTGTAGCTAAGCTACAGCTCCATTACTTATCATCCTCCCCCAATCCTGTCAAGAGCTCATACAACATCCATGGTAGCTAAGTGATCTGAATATTTGGACTGCATTAGTGTAACACCAGTATCCTTGGGAAAAAGAGCAGTGCTCCACGAATTGTCCAGTAGCTTAATTAATTAAATTAAATTGTTGTTTTTGAGACAGAGTCTCATGTAGCCCAGGCTAGCCTTTTATTCCCTGGGTGGTTGAAAATAACCTTGAATTCTGATCCTCCTGCTTCTGGCTTCTGAGTGTTGGGATTACAGGCATGCATCACTGTACTGGAAGTTCTGGTTATGTTATGTAAATGTGTTTTTGTTGTAATTCCAAGTGTGGGATTCTGGATAAATGCTTTTAGTTTATCCACAGCTGATAACAACATGAGAGCTGAAAACTGCCTCATGAGGGGGATATGATTTTTGCCAGCTGAAAAGCATCCTTGTGTGGACTTGGAGAAGGGCTAAATAGGAGCTTAGAGAGAAAGAGAGAGGTCACGTCTCTTCAAGACTCTCCTAGAGAGAAATGCTTCGGAGAACACTTCGAGGAAGCTGCTGCTGATTAGTGCCACTGCCGCTCTTTGCTGTTTGGTGATGTTGTTTGCTGTTTGCTGGACTGTTGGAATCCTGACGATGAAGAGTAGAATCCCCTCAAGGAACTAAGTCTAAAAAGGACTAGATCCCCTGTCCCTACTAACCTTCTTTCTCTACTACCTAGCATTAGAGGTTTGAAGGGAGGTAGAGGCATTTATGAACCCTAAATAAAGTAGGTTTTAAAAAAAAACAAAAACATGTTTACCACTATGCCCAGTTTGCTGGAGATCAAACCCAGCACTTTACCAACTGAACTCCATCTCCAGTCTCATACTCTGAGATGTCCAGCACATGTGTCATAATTTCCAGTTCATCATGGAGAAGTCAAACTGGTGCCTACCTAGAACCTTCACCCCTACAGAAAGTACTCTGCATGTTATTAAAGGAGAAAGGTAAACACCAACACAGCTACCAACTCTTTGATGTACAAGTGTGATCTGCCTAAAAAATATGCTCGTGCAATACTAGAAAAGCAATATATGACTTGAGTTAAGGGCCATTCCATGAGATGGAACCCATACTCAACATTGCATGGGTGATCAAGCAACCTGAGACTAGCTAGGTCAGAGACCTAGTGAGAAAACAAATACTACTTTTCTGCTAAAGGAACATACCAATAAGATGGGTCCTAATGATTTTATGCTACACTCATAGATCTGTGCCTTGTTCAACCATCATCAGAGAAGATGGGAACAAATACAGAGACCCATAGCAAGGCAATGTGTAGAGAGTGAGAGACCTTAAACACTCAGCCCTAAAAGGGTTGTCTCCATCAAATCTGCCTCCTCAGAACTCAGGGATTTTTGTGGGAAAGCAGCTGGAAAGACTAGAAGAGCCAGAGGGGATAAAGGATACTAAGGAGTCAAAGCTTTCAGACACAACAGGGCTGGCACAGAGACTGGGGCACAGGGCCTGCATGGATCTGCAATAGATAGGGGCCCTAGGCCTGTGAGAAGTAGACACAAGTCTCTATCCCTAATCCAGAAGCTATCTCCAGCTGATAACCACCTGAAAATGAAAAGTTAATTTTCTCCAGATCTCACTGGGAAAACAAATAATTTTTAAGGTAAGCTGCATGCTTAGCAGTAGATGACCAACAGAAAACGAGCTCAGTGCTGCCTTTGGAGGGTCTTCATCATGTAATGTTAAGTCAGTGCTTCCCCACCCTACTCCCTTACAGGTCCTTTTCATACATTTTGTGGCTTCTGGCTTTTGTGTTTTTAATGGGATTCTTGTATGTGTGAATGTTTGTGTCTCTTGTGTATGCATTTCTTGTGCTTTTTCTTTGGCTCTTTTTTTGTTTTGTTTTTTTGTTTGGTTGTCTTGTAGTATTCTAATTTGTTTTATTTTATTTTCTTTATTATTTTTCCTTAGATGCCTATTTGTTTTATAATGAAAGACAGAAAGGCTGTGGATCTGAATGAAAGAGGATGTGAGGAGGAACTGGGAAGAGTAAGGGGATGGGGAAACTGTGATCAGAATATATATGAAAAATATATATTTTCATTAAAAGAAAAAAAAAATTTCCAGTTCATAAAGTGGTCTGGTTAATCATATCCTGTTTTCTGATTCACAGTGGTTATCCTGTGACGTAGATATGATTATTCTCATTTTGCAAATGAGAAGACCAAACCAACAAAAGAACAACTAGAAGTCTCAGGCTTATATATACCTAGAACTCTGCATGGCAAGATTATTAAGCTCAGCCTTTTCGTTTTAAAGCTTTCACTCTTTGGCATTCCAGAACACTGATGAAAACTTCTCAGCTTCTGAGCCTTCTGCCTCTATCTCCCAGTGCTGGGACTGTGGTGCTCCTCTGGCCTGGGTTAAGTGGTGCTGCCCATAAAAACTAGAGCTTTGTGCTGCCAAGCAAGCACTCTACCAATTTAGAGAAAGCAGAATAAAACAAAGATCAAAGGTAAAAACAGAAGATGAAACTGTGTGACAGTGCTTGCACTTTTGTTTTTCAAGTTAAATTTATTTTTGTTTCTGTTGTTTGAGGACATTTTGCTATGTAGTTCAGGCTGGCCTTGAGCTTCCTGAATTATGGGATTACAGGTATATAATTTAAAGTTTTTGATTAATATATGATTTGTACATATCTATGTGTTTGGTTTGATGTATCAACAGATGTGTGCCACATTCTCTGACCAAATCAGGATAGCTAACAGGTTTTTGTTATTGTCACTGTTTTAAGATTTATTATTATTTTTAATTATGTGCACAGAAGTGAGGGTGCTCCAGGAGGCTTAAGTCCCTCAGCTCCCATGGAGCTAAAGCTACAGGAGGTTGTGAATCATCTGATGTGCTCTTAACCACTAAGCCATCTCTCCAGCCATGGTTAACAATTATTTCCTCCCCACTTCAGAATCATTTTCTTTCTCTCTTTTGGAAATGTTGGACATGAAGCCCAGGCATCATTGATGCTGCTCTGCTACCGGGCCACACCCTTCAAAATTATTATTACTATACATTTTCAAGCTAAGATCTTTTAAACTTTTACAGATCTGATTTTTATATATCTGTAGCTCTGATATTAGCTCTTCATGTCTGTTTTCCTAGAAATGTTTGATTTCTACTTCAAACTGTACAGAGCCACACAGAAAATGGAAGCGTTCTAATGTAGTGGCATTCTGTCAGCAACCGTGAGCCTGCGGCTCCACCTTTCCAATCGTCTTGTGAATTTGAGACATTCCCTAGCAATGAGGAGTGACAAACTGAGGCTGGCAGGTAAGATAATGACTCATTAGATTTTTCCTGGGCTTGTCTCAGGCTGTCAACAATTTTGAGCTCAATTCCCTCTGGGAAGAGCTTTCTCTGCTTCCCGGTCTTCTGATTCTCAGGGTCACTAAATTCAGCCTAGCTTCTTAGGAACACATGTGCCTTTCAGAAGGGCAACTTTTCTCCCATAGAGCAGAACAAAGGAATTTCTACTTTTTTACCACCAGGAGACCAGAGAGGAACAAGCAACATAGTAGTACCTTTGGTGTAAAAATGAAATTGCTTTGATTGATGCTCAGGACAGAGCTACTTATTACTCTAAATATTTTGATGTTTGACATAATGCAGAGGGAAGAGAGGTCAGTGAGCCACCTTTTCTGGCTTAGGAGTCACTGAACAAAGCGACATGTGAAATTAGTTAAAGACTTCAACTGACTAACAAGCAATAACTAGCAAGGTAAATTCTTTGTATATGTTTTTTTTTAATTTTTAATTAATTAATTTTTTTAAAGCTTGGTTTTAAAGAGAGCTCTCTCCTAGTGAGGCCACTTCAACACAATAAGCAGACAATGATGTTTCCTACCTCAGTGTTGTTTTAATCCTTACTTTAGAACCCAAAGGAAAGAAAAGACAATCCCAGCTAGGAAGACACTCCTTGGTGGGAAGCCAGTTGGACAAGATAGAAAGGAAGAAATCTTCAACAGATTTCTTCAGATGGGGGAGCCTACCCCGCCCATCCCTCACAAGAAACATTTTTGGTGTTTTTAGTCTTATTAAAAATCTTAGAAAGAAAAAGAATTTAGAAAAAAGATTCAGAAAATAAGATAAGATGACAACATTATTAGAATTTAAGAGAAAAACATTGAACAGGTTAGGTGAAAATCTTGGCAGCCTGTAGAAGAAGAAATGGAATCAAAGCCTTTTAAGTTAGGCATGGAATAGAAAACAACAGTACTGGTTGGAATAAGAAATGTCCCCATAGGTTCCGGGATTTGAACACTTGGCTCCTAGTTGGTTGTACTGTTTGGGAAGGTTTAAGAATACTTGATGGAGTTGGGCATGGTGGCCCATGCCTGAAATCCAAGCACTCTGGGAGGCAGAGGCAGGAGAATCTGTGTGAGTTCGAGGCCAGCCTGGTCTACAAAGCAAGTCCAGGACAGCCAAGGCTACACAGAGAAACACACACACACACACACACACACACACACACACACACACACACACACACACACACA
>NW_026593947.1:365892-377595 GCF_907164565.1 Psammomys obesus
ACACACACACACACACACACACACACACACACACACACACACACACAAAGGACTTGATGGAGAAACTATTGAGAGACCAAAGAATTAAAAATTAGTGGGTATTGGTTTATAAGCCTGAACAAAGGCCAGCCAAATGGAGACATGTCCAGCCACCCGGGGAAAGGAACTATCTTTACTGCATTCTTTTCCTGACCAGTAGAGATACAGTTGCTAGGAAACCAGCCCAGATGGCCAGGCCAGAACCGGTTATGGTCTTGACACCTAAAGTGAACCAATCATTTCTTTTTTTTTTAATATTTTTTTAATTTTTAAATAATTTTATACATTCACTTGTATCCCAGCTGTAGCCCTCTCCCTCTTTCCTTCCCAATCCTCCCCTCCCTCCCTCATCTCCTCCCTGTCCCCTTCTGAGTCCACTGAGAAGGGGTGTCCTCCTCTCCTTCCGTCTGGCCCTAGCTTATCAGGTATCTTCAGGATGGTTGCAATGTCCTTATCTGTGGCCTAGCAAGGCTGCTCCTCCCTCAGGGGGAAGGGGAAGCTCATGAGTTCATGTCAGAAACAATTCCTGTCCCCCTTACTAGGGAACCCACTTGGATACTGAGCTACCATGGGCTATGTCTGAGCAGGGGTTGTAGGTTATATCCATGCATGGTCCTTGGTTGGATAAACAGTCATAGAAGACCCCTGTGTTCAGATATATTTGGACCTTGTGGGGCTCCCTGTCCCCTCTAGGATATACTAATTCCTCCTTCCTTCATATGATTCCCTACACTCTGCCAAAGGCTTGGTTATGGGTCTCAGCATCTGCTTTGATACACTGCTAGGTAGAGTCTTTCAGGTGTCTTCTGTGGTAAGCTACTGTCCTGTTACTTGTTTTCTCCTCTTTCCAATGTCCATCCCCTTTGTCTTTCTAGATGAGGATTGATCATCTTACCTCTGGACCTCTTTCTTGTTTATCTTCTTTAGTTGTACAGATTTTAGTATGTTTATCCTATCTTATATGTCTATATAAGTGAGTATATGCCATGTGTATCTTTCTGCTTTTGGGATACCTCACTCAGGATGATTTTTTCTAGATCCCACCATTTGGCTGCAAAATTCATGATTTCCTTGTTTTTAATTGCTGAGTAGTATTCCATTGTGTAAAAGTACCACAATTTCTGTATCCATTCCTCAGTTGAGGGACATCTGGGTTGTTTCCAGGTTCTGGCTATTACGAATAAAGCTGCTATAAACATGGTTGAACAAATGTCCTTGTTGTGTACTTGAACGTCTTTTGGATATATGCCTAGGAGTGGTATAACTGGATCTTGAGGTAGCACTATTCCTAATTGTCTGAGAAAGCGCCAGATTGATTTCCATAGTGGTACCAGTTGACATTCCCACCAGCAATGGAGGAGGGTTCCCCTTTCTCCACAGCCTCTCCAGCATGGGTTGTCTCTTGAGTTTTTGATCTTAGCCATACTGATGGGCATAAGGTGAAATCTCAGGGTCGTTTTGATTTGCATCTCTCTGATGGCTAGGGATGTTGAACTGATGTGTTTCTCTGCCATTCTATATTCTTCTACAGAGAATTCTCTGTTTAGCTCTACACCCCATTTTTAATTGGGTTACTTGAATTATTGCCTTTTAACTTCTTTAGTTCTTTATATATTCTGGATATCAGCCCTCTGTCAGATGTTGGGTTGGTGAAGATCCTTTCCTAGTCTGTAGGCTGTTGTTTTGTTCTAACGACAGTGTCCTTTGCTTTACAGAAGATTTTCAGTTTCATGAGGTCCCATTTATTGATTGTTGCTCTTAGGGCCTATGCTGATGGTGTTCTGTTCAGGAAGTTGTCTCCTGTGCCAATGAGTTCTAGGCTCTTCCCCCACTTTTTCTTCTAACCGATTTAATGTGTCTGATTTTATGTTGAGGTCTTTGATCCACTTGGACTTTAGTTTTGTGCAGGGTGATCAATATGGATCTATTTTCATTTTTCTGCATGTAGACATCCAGTTGGACCAGCACCATTTGTTGAAGATGCTGTCCTTTTTCCATTGAAAGGTATTGGCTTCTTTGTCAAAAATCAAGTATTCATAGGTGTGTGGGTTTATTTCTGGGTTTCCTATTTGGTTCTATTGATCCACCTTTCTGTTTCTATGCCAATACCATGCAGTTTGTATTACTATTGCTCGGTAGCACAGCTTGAGATCAGGGATGGAGATACCTCCAGAAGATCTGATGTTGTACAGGATTGTTTTGGAAATTCTGGGTTTTTTCTTTCTCCATACGAAGTTGAGAATTTTTCTTTCAAGGTCTGTAAAGAATTGTGTTGGTATTTTGATGGGGATTGCATTGAATCTGTAGATTGCTTTTGGAAAAATGGCCATTTTCACTATGTTAATCTTACTGATCCATGAGCACAGGAGATCTTTTCATCTTCTGATTATCTTCTTCAATTTCTTTCTTCAGAGACTTGAAGTTTTTTTCAAACAGGTCTTTCACTTGCTTGCTTAGAGTCACACCCAGGTACTTTATGTTATTAGTGGCTATTGTGAAGGGTGTTATTTCCCTGGTTTCTTTCTCGGCTCTTTTGTCTTGGGTATACAGGAGGGCTTCTGATTTTTTTGAGTTAATTTTGTATCAAGCCACTTTGCTGAAGGTGTTTATCAGCTGAAGGAGTTCTCTGGTTGAGTTTTGGGGTCACTCAGATATACTATCATATCATCACGAATAATGAAACTTTGACTTTTTAAACCAATCATTTCAAAAGTCAATTTCCCTTACCCAATCATGTAACGCCAAGGCATGTTACTCCCTGCTTGTGTTTTTTCTCTTTAAAAACCTGTTCCCCTAGACCACAGGGCCCGCACTCCTCTTCTTTAACCAGGGAGAATGTTGCAACCTGGGCTCGAGCTTGTAATAAAAGATCCTCATGTGTTTTGCAGTGGAGTCAACTCCTGGGGGTTTTGGGGGGGTCTCATGAACTGGGCATTACAGTATGTGAATGCGGATGGTTTTTGATAGTGTATAGCTTTACCGTACTTCTAGTTCCACACTCTCTGCTTCTTGCTTGTTGAGGAGAGGAACTCTCAGCTTCTTGTTCCTGCCTCTATGCCTCCCTGCCTCCATGCCTCCCTGCCATGACATAATTTTATCTCTCTGGATTCACCAACCCAAATAAAACCTTCATTTTATAAGTTGATGTAGTTTTATAAGTTGCTGTGTTTTATCACACAACAACAAAAAAGTAACTAATACAGACAGCTTGTTAAGAAAAAAAAACACTCTGAAGAGTGAAAGTGAGCTGAGGAAGTAACTCAAAAAGCATTCAGCCATGTGGTGTAAGGTCATTTGTTACCCACCCAACCCCCATTTGTATTCTGCAGGCTTTGTTCATTAAATGGTGCCAAGGTAAGGAAGGGCTTCCAGGCTTCCTCTACAAAGTTTCTTCTGTCCTGTGTTAATTGTGATGTGACTTTTAATACTTACTGCCCTAGCACAAAGATTCCCACAGAGATTAAAAATGTGGTTATGGGGCCTGGATGTAGCTGGGTTGGTAAAGAACTTGCCTAGGAGTCATGAAACCTTGAGTTTCAGCCCACAGTGTCATGTAAACTGTGTGGAGTGGCACATGCCTGTAATCCCAGGAAGTTATGAGGAGATGGCAGAACCTTTACAAGATGGGGCTGAGTGGATGAATGCTAAGTCTTTGGGAGAATGCATTGTTTTCCCCTCTCACACCTTGGCTTCTCAGCTGCTATGAAGGGAGCAGGCCTCTACAACCGGTTCTCATCATTATTGGCTGCAGCACCACAGCTCCAAAGAACAGGGCCTTTTGAGCATGGACTGAAATCTCTAAAGCTATGTGCCCAAGTAAGTTTCTCCTCCTTCAAGGTGATGACCTCTGGTATGTTGTTAGCAAACAAAGCTGACTAACTTAGCTGTTCTTTGCAGTGTAGAGCTTCCATGTGCTCTCTACTGCAGTGGGGAGAGAATGAAGGTGTTCTGTGACATTTACAAGGTTCTTGTCCCAAGGAGACTTTTTGGGGCTCTTGGTGTTGCTCTACAGTGGAACTGTGTCAGAATGACTTTCTGAATGGTGAAAAGAGTTCAAGGGCACACAGGAAATACAGCACAGCCCATTCCCCAGACAGGTTCTTTCTGTTTAGCTCCTGGTTGTCCTGGAACTCACTCTGTAGATCAGGTTTGGTTTGGAACTCAGAGATCTGCCTGCCTCTGCTTCCCTAGTGCTCATCAACTAGTGCTGGGCTTAAAGGTATGCACTATCATGATCACCCCAGCACACATTTTTATATTAATTTTAAAAGTTAGGATACAGAATAATAGATATCATTATAATGTAGATATGACTACTCTGGCAATGGGTCACATCCAAAGACCTTTTATATCTGTGTGATCTGGCTGGAATGCAGACACACCACATACCTTAATCCCTCTGGCTGGAATACAGACATGCCTTTAGTACATACTTTTGCCCCCAAACAATGATGTCTAATTGAGGGACAGACAAAGTGACAAATCAGAGAAAGATTTGACAGAAGGAGTCAAAGATAGAATGCCCAACTCTCAAGAAAACAGACAGGAAAGAGGCTACTTAAGAGCAGTGTAGAGAGAGTTCAGTCAGTTCAGTTTGTTGTCAGTTGATTGGAGTCAGTTGGGTTAGTGTAGTTTGGTACAGTTCAGTGAGTGCAGTTGAGTGTGAGTTTAGAGAGTTGAATTCAGTTCAGTCAGTTCTGGCAGTTCAGTGTAGTTCAGTCAGTTCAGTGCAGTGGAATTGAGCAAGCTGGGAGTGAGTGCAGTGGACTTTGATTTGGTACAGTACAGTTCAGGGAGTTCAGGGGCAGTTTTCCAAGCAGAGCACTCTAGTGAGAATCTAAATTGAATCAGTTTGGAGAGGAGTTTGAGCCAGAAGAGCTGGGTTGAACCAGCCAGCCAGAATTCAGGAAAGGGTAGAAAGGGTGAACTTATTCAGCAGTAAGCCTCCAAGACAACAATTACATCTGATGAATAAAAGATACTTTTACATTATAACATTTTAATACATACTTTGTTTTGATCCAGTGCCCACCTTTCATCTCTTACTGTTCCCATCCTGCAAATAGTCACTCCCCTTCCATCTGTTTTCATGTCATATATACTCCATTACGTTCTCTCTTTCCCTCATTCTCCCTTCGTTAGTATTCATTGCCTCTTTCTAATTACACACACACACACACACACACACACACACACACACACACACACACACACACACACACTGCTTAGTGTTCCTATTGTTGTGATAAGACACCATGACCAAAAAACAAGTTGAGGATAAAAGGGTTTATTTGGCTTACAAGTGCACACCAATGTTCCTGTCAAAGGAAGTCAGTACAGGAACTCAAATAGGACAGAAATCTGGAGGCAGAAGCTGAAATAGAGGCCATAAAGGGATGCTGCATCCTGGCTTGCTCCCTATGGCCTATCCTGCTTTCTTAGAGAATCCAGGACCACAGAGATGGCACCATCCACAGTGGGCTGGGGCCTCTCCCATCAATCAATAATTAAGCCACCACCACTTGGTTTATCTTTCCCATTTTCAAGAACTATTGCTGAAATGTGAGCTTGAAGGCTCTTACACATGGTAGCTGATCTTCCTGCATGAATTCTTCTTGAGATCACTGAAGATGGTCTGATATCCATCCTTTAGGCTCTTTCCTCTATGTCTTCACTAAACAAGAACTTTTGTTGTTATTTATGGGGTGTGGGTGTGTGTGTGAACAGGGGTATATGTAGGAGCAGATGAAAGAGGGTAACTTAGAGCGTTTTGGTCAGGCATTATCTAGCTTGCTTTTTGAGGCAGGATTTCTCCATGGCCTGGAGCTCATTAATTCCCAGCTCTGGGATTATGTGTGTGCACTCCTAGCTTCTTTACATGGGTTCTGAGGCTAGAACTCAAGTCCTCATGCCTGAAAGACAATACCCAAGTATATTTTGTTTTGCTCTTTTTTTTCTTCTTTTTTTCTTTTTTGACATGGTCTCTCAGATTGGCCTGAAACTCCCAATGTAGCTGAACATGACCTTACATTTCTAACTCTCCTGCCTTCACTTCCCTTTCTGAGTGCTGGGTTAATTTATACCACATTTGATGCAGTCTTATGCATAATAATGAAGACATTTTTATGGCATTGAAAAAACTAAGTGGTGGTTGTGCCATTTCGTTCTGTAGGAAGAAATAAATGTTTTGTTCTTTTTTTAAATTAGCAAATAATTCTCTTCAATCTATCTTTCTGACTGCAGATCATTAAACACTGTCTGGGAATTACAAACAGTGAAACAATGGCTCTCTGTGGACTTGGCTTCTTTTACAAGCTTCTTGCCCAGCTACAATTTACTTTACAGGCCTGGGACACCTGCCATGGGGACCCTGTAGAGCACCAGGAAGGACAGTGGAGTGTTCTCTGTCATATCCATACAACCAAATGATTGTCCCAGAACTGGTCAATCTGTGAAAAGGCGAATATGAATCTTCATTATATATATAAAGTGTGTGTAATGTATGTGAATATGGATGAGCGTACACATACCATAAGACAAGTTTAATGTTTTCTAGAGTCACAGAACTTATGGGATGAATCTTACTCTCTTTCTCTCATACACACACACACACACACACACACACACACACACACACACACACACATATATAATTTATTGGAATGACTTATAGGCTCAGTCTAACTAATCCAACAATGGTTAGCTTTGAATGGGAAGTTCAAGAATCTAGTAGTTTCTCAGTTCCATGAGGCTGAGTGTCCCAGGTGGTCTTCTATATAAGCTGGAATCCAAGGAGGGCAAGCAGGTGAAGAATGAATGAACCTTCTCCTTTTTCATGGTCCTTATATAGGCTTCCAGCAGAAGGTATGATCCAGATTAAGGGTGTTCTTCAAGATCTGATTGAAGGTGTGTGTTGACTCAGATTAGAATCATGTGTCTTCCCACCTCAAGATCCAGATCAAAACCTTGTGTCTTCCAGCTACAAGATCAGGATCACAGGGGTGCTCTCCATTTCTAGACTGTAGTTCATTCCAGATATAGTCGAGATGACAACTGAGAATAGTCATCACAAGCGGGTTCTCTTCATCTACTCTTACCTGCATTCCAGGGCTGGAATCCAGATCCTCAGGCTTCCATGGCTACTGCCTCACTGAGCCATCCTGCCGGTGTGGCCAGTAGACAGAAACTGTACCTTTTGCATCTCAAAATAGGTTCCTTTTGCATATTCTAACTATCTGGTTCCAACACAACAATAAGCAAATGCTAAATTACTATGGAGAGTACTTTAAAAATGAGAAGAAATGTTTTCAGTTGTCAAGCATTTTTTTCCTATTTGGCTGGTAGGTAGACATCGCTAAGGAGGAAATTCGGGAAGTATACTTCAGCCCCTTGTATGATATTTTATTCTACTCTTCAACCATACTGTGGGTTGGTCTTCATTGTGGCATTTGACAAATAGGCTCAAGCCCAAATGGAGCTTGTATTTCAAATATCATCTTCTTCCCTGGATACTAGGTGTGGGAAGCCTATGAAATGCTCTTATGCTGGACATTTGTATACTTTCTTTATACAAAACAAACTTGGCTAATCTGGACTTAATGGATTCATTCATTGGAGTCTTTACTATGGGCCAGACACTGGAAATGGCAGATAGAGAGGCCTGTGCCAGGAAGTGAAGGTTTCTCGGCATGACCTACATATATTACCCCCAGTACAGCACCCTTAGTATATAGACCTTCTCAGCCAGCACCCCTCAGTACAGAACCCCTCAGCTAGCACCCCTTGTATAGAACTCCTCAGCTAGCACCTTCAGTGTAGTGCAGTGCCCTCCAACAAGTCACACTTGGTTCCTGAGGACCAGCCCCACCGTCACACAAAAGGCAGCAGCCTCCAGCCACTGGAGCACAAATGATTCTTTGCTCTTTTCTGCACTCTCCCAGGTTTTCATAACTGCCATTGGCTGGATTTTTAATTGTAGGAGAGTAACTTCCTTTTAATGAGGCATATATCTCACCAGGGCCTTAAACTCACCATGTAGGCAAGGATGACCCCAAAATTATTATCCTCCTGCCTCTACCTCTTGGGGACTGGATTATAAGCATGTACTACTGTTGTGAATATAAACATGTTTTTGTTTTAATCCCCGGTGTGGGACATAGTCCCATAGCAGCAGACTATTTGCCTCATGAAGAGTTCTGAGAGGGGCTCTTTGCCAGCTGCAAATAGTTTGAATCTGTGGACTCTAGATAGAGAATTAATGCCAAATCCCAGAGTGTGGAGCTAAGAGAAAGAACAATGCTGCTTCTGCTTCCCCCTTGCTGCTCCTGGTTGCTGTTGTGAGAGAAGTTGAAGATCTCATGAAATGAGGACAGGACTGGCTCCAAGGAACCCGACAACCCTAACCAGCAGGAAGCAGCTAAGAGACCTGCAATCCTTCTCCCACTAATCCTTTCTCTCTCCTACCTGGTATTGGAAGGGGTTGGGATGGAGTATGGGGAAATAGATATAAAAAATATAAATAGAAGAGTTTTTTTTTTAAGTATGCCAAAGTATTGCCATACACAGCTATGTCATGCTGAGGATAGAATCCAAGGCTTCTGTCATGCTCCGCAAGTGCTCCACCAATGAGCTACAGACCCCTAGCTCAGGATGGCAAATTTTTAGTCATGAAAGGAAATCTGGATACAAGTAGGCAAACAACCCTCATTGGTATGGTGGTTCTCCTGTAGTCCCAGCACTAGAGAGGTAGAAACAATAGTATCGGAGTTCAAGACCAGCCTGGGCTACATAGTAAATCTGATGCCAACTTAGTACTCTATCTCAAAAATATAGAAAAAAAATTAAAATAGGCAAAGAAAAGAATTCCTGAGTCTTTCCAGAACAGGAAAGTTGTTTGTTGCTTTTTATTGTAACTTATAACCCTCCCCCCCCATTCCCAGTTTTTCAAGATAGGGTTTCACTGTGTAGCCCTGGCTGTCCTGGAATTCACTCTATAGCCCAGTCTGGCCTTTAACTCAAAGATCCACCTGCTTCACAAGTACTGTGATTAAAGGCTTGCAGCAACACCACCCTAGCATAACCTATGACCTTTAACCTAACCTAAGGCTTAGCATAACCTAAGCCTCATTTTATCTAGTACCATTTTAGAAATTGTTTCTTTATCAGTGAGTTTTTCTGAAACAAGCATAGCAGACATGGGGTATTCTGAACTCCTTCCAGCTCTGTGTACTTATTTCTGGTTTTTAAAGACTATTCAGATATTGGAAGTTCCAAGAAAACTACCAAAAAGCACTCAGTTCCTTCAAATGCATCTCATGAATCATTTATTGAAGGAGTTAAAGAGCAAGAAAGTTTTGAGTTTGTCTGTCAGCATTCTTCCAGGGGCAGCCAGAAAAAACTTTTCAACTGTACAGATGTTGCTATAGCTCCAAGTTCAAATGGTTTGGGCACACCTGTCACAAGCTTTATGCTAAAAGTTGTGGGTTCTTTTTCTCTCTCCCACCCTTCCTCACTCTTTTACTTCTTCCCTTTCAACCCCCTAACACAGATAGGAGGGGAAAAAGGATAAAGGGAAAAGGGAGTGTTGTTATCATTAAACTTCTTCCTGCTGATTAGGGGCCTCAAGTTCGTTGGGGCAAGTTTGATCTTCACAATCAGGATAGATAATTTCTTCTCAAGTCTTCGTGCACAACTACTTGACAAACCACAACCAACAGCATCCTCCCACCAACCAGCCACATAGGTATCTAGCACTTACATATCTTCTAAAAAGTCCCCAAAATTCCAAATGTCACACACTCACAGAAACTATCTGTAGCTGGAAAAATACACCTCTGCCAGAGCACTAGGCAGATCATAATCAGCTGCTGTGAAGCAGCCCCACATCTCCACTTCTGGGATTAAAATGAAATCATATTCTTATAACAATGCTGTAGGTTTTTTTTTTTTTCTTTTTAAAGAAACCAAAATTATCATTATAAAAGCTGCTTTCCATGGGCCTGATGAAGTGGGAATTCAGAGGAAATGGTTCTGTGGCTATTTTGTTTGCACCCCCTTTACTGCTGGGTATCACCAAAACCAACTAGTGACTTCTGAAGAAGCAGGTCTGGAGACCCAGAGGAGCTATCATAGTAGCTACTAGTAGCCATTTCTTCAGAATTGAAACACTCTCTCCTGGAGGAAGGAAGGATCTCCTAAAATTGGGGAACTCCTGAAATATAAAAGGCTTAGAAAGCCCTGGAAGTTACAGGATTAACAGGTCCCTCCCCAAGCCTCTGAAAGCCAGAAACAATGGCTTGGGAGAGGAGACACACTAGCACAATCTTCAGAGATGCAGCCTTTGTGAACTGTCACCCAGGCTTTGATACACTTGCCTTTGAGCCATCTATCATGTCTCTGTAAGTAAGCCCAGCGAGCTTAGCAGAGCACTAAGCCAGACTTTGGTAGATTTGCTTCTTTCATCTATCTTTAATGTTTTGTAAACAGATTCTTGGCCCCAGGAAATGTCACCCACAATAGCAGAAATACCACATTAACTGTTTTATAACCAGCCCAAGAATTCCCTTATTATATATACAGATTTTGAAGCTGTCCGGGAATGGTTGTGGTCATCTTTGGTGACCTAGAATTTGACAAAAAAGTTGAGGCTTAAACCTGAAAGTGGTCTGAAATGAGGTGTGAGATCTCTGGAGTTCATCTCATCTAAATTTCTATACCCTTAAGTTTATGCCTGGAAGAGCAACGACTACACACTGAGCCTACAAAGCTGAGAGCCTGCAGGAGCAGAGAGGGGAAGGCTGGCAACACTTTGTCATCAGAATTCCAGAAACTGAAACATATATGCTTGGCTAAACATGTCCATAAACAGCCACTGAGTGCTACACATTAGTCATAAATATGGTGACCTAGTACACTGCACGGCGATAGACTGTTTGTGTCTCTTATTTACAATGTGGAAGACCTGAGTGGAGTTTGAGAAACTCCTGTCCTGGGGCCCTCCTTAATCAGCAAAACCTTGGGCTTCACAAATAGGAGGCTGCATTCCTGAGTACCTGGGTCTGATTGTAGACATGTCCAGTCCAATTTGTCCTTCTTTTCAATTAAAAAAAAAAAAAGCAAGGAAAAGACTAACAAGGATATTCTTGTATGTTTATGGAAAGGTAGGATGCCCTGACACCACATTTCTCTTCTGTGTTTTAGCTCCGTGAAGATGTGGTTTAGGATAACAACCTTTTAAATTGCTTTGGGAACATGGAAGGTTGGAGAGGAGCAACAGAAAAATGAGGTCTTGGGATGAATTTTACTATAAACATTTCAGTTGGCCTGAATGATGTTTAACATAATTGGAGAAACATCTTGGCACCACAGTGCACACCTTGATTTTAGTATATGGGTAAAGGCAGGAGGATCTGTAGCTAAGGATACATAAGACTTTGCTTAAAACAAACAAACAAGCAAACAAACAAAACAAAACAAAAAAACAGAAAAAAAAAAGACTGACTCTGGTGGCTTGGGCTTGTAATTCTAGCATTTGGGAGGTAGAGACTGGACAATTAGGAACTCAAGGTCAGCCTCAGCTATGCAGCAAGTTCTAGACACTGTCTCAAGACAATAACAAAAGAAGAAGAAGAAGAAGAAGAAGAAGAAGAAGAAGAAGAAGAAGAA
>NW_026593947.1:377605-447703 GCF_907164565.1 Psammomys obesus
AAGAAGAAGAAGAAGAAGAAGAAGAAGAAGAAGAAGAAGAAGAAGAAGAAGAAGAAGAAGAAGAAAAGATTTAGGAAGCTCTGGTGGTCTCATATAGAAATCTAGATTTTGCATGACTTCATAAACAAACAAACAAAAAAACCCCAGAAAGTCTGGCCACACCAGGCTCGGGTTCTGTGTGATTTTGGATTAAGTGGCTTTTAGCCCAGATTCTGTATGCAATGATTTTGGATTAAGTGGCCTCTTAAAATGAATGTGTCTTTTCTCCTTGAGCCTCCTAGGCTTATAGTCTTTGCTGAAGAGAAGGTAAGAAAATCCACTAAGCCTTCAGCAGAATTTATGTATCTATTATTCACACACTCGGAAATACTTATGGAACGCCTATGTATGCTGGGGTTAATTGTAGTGGTATAAGCCCAGTTACCAGACATTTAGCCAGCAGCTGTGTCCAAAGCACCATGAAGATCCACAGAGGAGGCAGAGGAAAGCAGGGTTCCTTCATGCAGTGCCCTGGTTCTTTTTGTTTCTCGTGCTTGTTTTTCTGCCTCTTCCTCAAAGATTTCAGCACTTCACAATGTCAGTGGTTCCTAACTGGTTTGAGGGAAGCCTCTATAATTTTCAGATGACATCCACACCCAGATGTAGCCCCAGTCTGTGCACACATGCTGAGCACTTACAGCTAATCTTGCCAGAGACTCACAAGGCACCAGAGCAACTCTGATTGGGGACGGTTACTCTTAGTGGTTTACATTGTCTCTATGTTTGTATCTATGTAGGCACACATGTGTGGGTGGGTGTACATGAGTGCCAAGTCCAGAGATCAACCTTGGGTACCAGTCCTCTCCTCTCCTCTCCTCTCCTCTCCTCTCCTCTCCTCTCCTCTCCTCTCTTCTCCTCTCCTCTCCTCCTCTTCTTTTTTCTTCCTTCCTTCCTTTCTTTCTTCCTTCATCCCTCTCTCCCTCCCTTCCTTCCTTCCTTCCTTTCTTTTTTTTTTTTTAAGACAGGGTCTCACCAAGCAGCCCTGAATGACCTACAGAGAATGACCTGCCTCTGCTTTCTGAGTGTTGAGATTAAAGCTGTACACCACCATATCCTTCTCTAATTCTGTTTCCAGTCAGGATCTCTAACCAGCCTAGAACTAGCTGATTTAGCTAGGTTAGCCAGCTAGTGAGCCCAGGAAACTTTTTGTGTCCACCGATCCAGTGCTAGGATTACAAGTGTTGAACCACCTGGCTGTCTTTTTTGCACAGGTGTTGGGGATCAAAGTCACATCCTTATCTTGAGATGTCTGGTTCTGATCCCCAAGTCCTATATCTTTTATTTTATAAGACTATAAGCAATCTGAGAATTCCTTAGACACTTTAGGGGTCCAGAGATGAGGTGTTATCTAAATAGTGTTGCTAGAACCCATGCAATCAATAGGGATCCTGAACAGAGCAAAACTAGCTGTGGATGGGAAATGAGGCACTTGCCCACAACATAAAGTTGAAGGCAGACAAGAGTCAAAGATACTTGTGACCTTTCAAAGGCAGAAAGGAAAGAGAAAGACTTTTCCATGGGCCCTTAGAGAGACCTTGGCCTTTGTATTCTAGTTCTGGACCCACAGGCAGAAGATGGTAAGTCTGGCTGTTGAGAGTTACACAGCTTGGTGCTACTGGAAACAGCAACAGGCATATTAGAAAGGACCCTTACCTAAAGAATGTGGGCACTGCCTACTTTACTCTCATACTGTGTATGCTCTGGGATCTAACCACATTGGGCTGAGTCTTAAGCAGGTAGGATCCATGGAGACCCACAGTACTGACTGGAAAGGTCTGGAATTTTTGAGGTGCCCAGTATCTGACATCATAGATGTTAACTGTGGAAACACATGTTTTCAATATTGTCTAAAATGTATCCCCATTTTACTGGCAGCTTCTTAAAGTTATGCGACTTATTCAGAAATACAACCTTTGGTTGACAGATATGTCAAGCTTTCAGGTAAATTTAATCAATGAGTACCACTCTTTTTTTCCCCCAGACCAGGATGTTTATATTGCATTTCCTCCCATTAGCACTGATATAAAGCAACAATTGATAGCCAGCCATATCGACAGACCCTCCTGAGCACAATCCAGAAGGAATTTAAATCATTTATTCTCAGTATTATTCATAGAGTACAGAGAGGGGGCAGCCATAAGGTATTTCTGTATAAAGCTGAAATAACGTAAGTCTCTGCTTTCACTGATATGACCCAGTCTATTTCACTAGAAGACTGTTTCTGCCTCAGCATCCTGAATCATGGCCCCAGAAGAATGTGTCCATACTACATTGAAGGGTAACAACAGTAGGGTGATCTGGGTGTGGAAATGAATTGGGCAACAGTGTTGATTTTAGAAGACAAGCCCCTGTGGGCTTCAGAGCTGAGAATTTACTCCCACTTCATATAGCTCATTCCTCACTAGTGTCTCCCTTTAAAAGGAGGGACCATGCAAAGACGTTTCGGATCCTCTTGTCTTGATCAACTATTAAAGGTCAGGATGCCACATAGCCACATAGATTAATAAACCTCAGTTCCTGCTCTGCAGAGAACAAAGTAGTAGTTGTAATCATGGAATATTTGCTTTGTCAAGTGTTTTAATTACTTAACTAATGATAAAGTTGTCTTACTTCATTTTCTGTTGCTCTGGATGCATACCTGAGGCTGGGTAACTTCTAAAGGGCTTTTCTCTTTCACTGTTCCCAAGTCCAAGAAGTCAGTGAGGCTGGGCTGACATCTCTTGTCAGTGGTTGAAGGCCTGGTGCTGTATTGTAACAAGGTAGGGGATTCACATAGCAGAAAAAGCCAGTGTGCAAGCTTGGGTCTTTCCCTTTGTATAAAGCCCCCAGTACCATTCTAGTACCTAGCCCCTTCATGATCTCATCTCTTATCACTTCCATTCGGCTCTGCCTTCAAAAATTAGCATAAGAACTCCCGGGTTGTTTGAAGCACATAAACTTTGGAGAGAAACATTTAAATCAAAGTATCTGTTAGTTTGGTGTTTTAGGCTCTCTCTCTCTCTCTCCCTCATATATATATATATGAGGGTTGGATACAAAACCCAGTAGAGTGCCCACTGAGCATGTGTGATTCTCTGGGTTCATTCTCCAGTACTGGGTTGGGGGATGGCACTAGTTTGTTGAAGGCATAGCTCTGTTGGAAGTGAGTGTCCTGTATATACAAGGTGAAGGTTTTGATCCTCAATACCACATAAACTGGATGTAATGGTGCATGCCTGTGATCCCAGCAATCACTAAGGATATAGAGACAAGAGGCTCATGAAGTTTGAGGGCAGCCTGGGCTATATGAGAATACCCCATCCTCCTCTGAACACCTCTGTTTGTGTGGGGAGGGGGAAGCAGTGAGATGAGGTCACCAGCGAGTGTTAACCAACACAACCTTGTAAATTTGCTTAAAATATTATAAGATTTATATTTTGAAAAAAGTTTTTAAACTGCATTGCTTAGATCTTGAGTGTGAACTTGTAGATTTACCATCTATAGTAATGCCACATCACAATGTCAAAAGCTTGAACATGGCCAGGAATGCTGGTGTAAACTTTAGCCCCAGCACTCAGGAGGTAGTGGCAGCAGATTTCTGTGAGTTCCAGGCCAGTCCCATCTACATAGTGAGCTCCAGGTCAGCCAGGGCCACACAATGAGACCCTGCTTCAAAAAACACATACAGGTAATACTAACCCACCTACAAAAACTTACACCCCAAATTTATCCTGCTTACAAGATGTGCATGGATAGAACGTGTACAAGATAGAACAGATAGAGCAAAGACTGAGGGAATGCCCAAGCAATGCATGGCCGAACCAGAGACTCACCCTATGGGAGAGTGCCAACCTCTGACACTATGAACGATACTCTGCTGTACTTACAGACAAGAGCCTGTCAGAGTTGTCCTCTGAGAGACTCTACACAGCAGTGCCTCAAAACAGATGCTGAGACTCATAGCTGAAGTTTGGGCAATGTGAAGGGAGTCTTGTGGAAAAGTGGGAGGAAAGAGAAGAGAACCTGGAGGTGAAAGCAGCTCCACAAGAAGACCAACCGAGCCAAGTGGCCGGGGTCCAGAGGGGCTTGCTGAGACTGAAGCATCAAGCAAGGACCATGAATGAACTAGATGTAGGCCCCTTATTAAGATGTAGCATATGGGAAACTTAGAATTCATGTGGGTCGTGTAGTAAGAGAAGTAGGGGCTTCATCAGACACAGACTCACTTGCCAGCTTTTTTATTACTTCCTGCTGGTGGGACTACCTTGACAGGCTACAGGGGAAGAGGACAAATTCAGACCTGATGTAACTTGAAGAGCTGGGGTCTATGGGAAAGGGAGCTTCCTTTTTCTGAGGAATAGGTGAGGGGAGAGGGAAAGGAATGAGAAAGGAAGTATGGGACTTGGAAGGGAGGACGGATGGAGCTACAACCAGGATGTAAAGTGAGTAAAAAATAAATAAATTAAGAAAAAAGCATACACATTTTTTTTCTTTCTAAGAAAGGTTAGCTGGACACATATGCCTGGATGTTCAGTGTGTGTATATATGTGTTTGTATGGATGTGTGCATGGGCTATGTTCTAATATGCATTCACAGTCACTTGGGCTGGGAGAATGGTCCTTAGAGACATCTGGTTTCTATGTGGTATTTGACTGTGACTGGGACCACTTAGCTCTGGGAAAATGAGCAGTGTGAGATTCTGAAAAGGGGAGTGTGGTCATGAATGAAAAGTACATCTTGAAAATGAAACATGCCACTATGAAAAACAAAGCCAATATTCTCCACCAACGAATGAGAAGGGGCTGATTCCTCAGTTCGGGCTTCTGTGAAGTTTCTGAGAATTGAGCAGTTAAACGTCCTTCATCCCTGTGGTGTAAAAATGCTCTCTGCTTGTCACAGTGTTCTTTACTGTCATTAGATGCTTAGAAATGGTGAAGAAAAAAGGGACATAAAAAGTCTCACTCTGTTGTTTTGGGCAGGGCTTGTTAGAGTCAAAGGCACAGGCCAAGCCAAACTGCATTTGAAAATGGCAGGCTGTGTGTATGGCACAATAGTTGGCGCTATGGATGGGAAAGAAAGAGACATAGACTCTGCCCTTGGAAAATGTGCTGCTCACTTAAGGAACATGCTTACAGACACAGAGACAATCATGGGCTGGGTTACAGTTTGCATCCCACATGTCTGTTGGTGTTATAGTCTTGTGAGAGCTGACCTGAGGACAGGAACCTCAGGGAGCTTTTTAAGAATTACGCTCTTAAACAAACCCAACTCCCCTTCTCCCAAAAGCTACAGATCGTCATGCATTTGACTCTTCTCAGGTCTCACAAATAAAATTTTATTGGAAAGCAATCATAGTGTGATAGTGGGTAGAGGTGATCAGGAAGCCTAAACCTTGTGTTTCTGGATCTTTAGGAAAGTGTGTGACAGGCCCATTTGGACTCACTCTTAAGAGAGGGGATAACATAGTTAAGTGTTTGCTATTTATCAGTAATCATACTGCTTAAATAGCAATCTCAGGATAGTTTAGAAAGTATGTCTCCAACCATGGTAGGAGGCTAGATCCCATTCTTTCACCCATGATCCTGCAGTACTTGGTTTCTGCTTATACAGCCTGTTTTCAATGCTCTTTAACCATGCTGATACATGGTTAGCTACTTAACACAGGCATAGGTAACAGAGTTCTATTTGGTGAACTTGAAGGAGGAACCAGAGTTTCAGGGGGGCACACACAGCCTCTTACCACCCTGAGAAGAGAATCACCCCAGTTTCTGAACTCCTGAGCTCAGTGGGGCTAGTGAATTTCTATTGTGTTAAGGCACTAGGCTTCTGATGAATGTTGTTTCTTGCTTACTAGTTGTGGGAGAAATGAAAAGAATCCAGGACCTGTACTGAATTGAATTCCCAGTCCCAAGGGAGTTTTTGCCAATGTGGGTAAAAGAAAAGTGGCCAGTTGACAGTATCAGAGAAGTGGCCATCTTCCACTGGAGACTGCTGGATTATATTATAACTCTGTTAGATTTCAGCTGCAATTCCCAGACAAGAACATTCATGCTCACCTAAGATAAAAACATTAGTCTCTATCTTTGTAGCTATTGGGTTGCGGGAGTGCAACCCTGGGGTATAATTATTAAACACTTTTATTTTTGCCCGATTTGCTTCTTCACTCCACTAATTAGTCTCTTGCTTCTAGATGACCACAGTCACCTTCAAGTAATGAAATGTCTTCTAACAACCAATCAGTATATTTAATTCAGAATGCTAGCCAAAACATTTAGCTTTGTTCAAGGTTATACCTACATTTCTTTGCCAACTGCTATAGCTGTTTTTGTTTTTAAAAATAGTATCTCATGTATTCTATGTTGTGTTGAATGTATTACTGTGTAGCAAGGATGACCTTGAACTTGATTCTCCTACCTCCACCTGTAAAGTGCTGGGATTGCATCAATGTGTGGCCATACCCAGTTTGCGTGGTACTGTGAGGGAAACCCAGGGTTTTGTGTATGAGGGTAGCATTCTATCAACTGAGTTTCACCTCAGCCTCTTCTATAAATATTGGGAAACTTATTTTGACTCATTAGTCCCTTCCTATACTTGCTCTTAACTCTTGTGAAGTCAGAGGAAAGAAGAAAGGAAAGGGACATTCCCAGCTTCTCTTTCTGTGGGTCAAACATCCTCAGTAGAGAAGGTGCCTCCGGAGAACCTTTGAGTAACTACATGAACCAGCTGTGAATCCTGCCATGTCCAGTCCAGAAACATCGTGCTGGTCAGAATAACTTGATCATTATTTTCCTTCTTTCTCCCATCAGTATATCTATATTCCTGTCTCATCTAGTTTGCTTCCTTCATTTTCTCCCTTTCTGGTGGATGCTTCTCCATCTTTGCTCTTCAATAAAAATTTCTCCTTTTTTATGCTTCCTTTACTTCCAAGTCTTCATGTTCCTGGGTTGTTTTCCACAGGCATTGTACTGGCTAGTGGTTTTCTTTTTTTGTTTGTTTACTTTTTATTCATAATCTTAAACTTAACTCTGCAACCCAGCTAGACTTGGAGGGGAATGAGGAAAATATGGAACCCAAAGAACTTTAGTGAGAGCAGAGATTACAGAGTACTTCAAGCAAATGAGATGGGGTGCTCTCCTGAGCTACTGAAGGAATGGTCTGGTGGGTAAGATGCCCAGAAGTCAAAAGAATTAGAGTTGCCCACACTCGGAAATTGTGATCTTCTTGCCGGTATTGCCATTCCTGGACCCAAAATGCTCCATGGCTTCCACAATGTTCATGCCTTCTTTCACTTTCCCAAAGGTCGCCTGCGTGGCGAACAGCCAGTTGGTCTTGGTGGTGCAGATAAAACAAAACAAAACAAAACAAAACAAACAAAAACACTGGGAACTGTTTGTGTTTGGTCCAGCATTTGCCATGGGCAAGATGCCAGGGCCTGTATGCTTCAGGGTGAAGTTCTCATTCTCAAAATTCTCCCTGCTGCCAGTGCCATTATTGTGTGTGAAGTCACCACCTTGGCACATGAATCCTGGAATAATTCTATGAAAGGTGGAACCATTATATCCAAATACTTTCTCTCCAGTGCTCAGAGCATGAAAGTTTTTTGCTATCTTTGGAACTTTGTCTGCAAATAGCTCAAAGAAGACACAACCTAAAGGCTGGCCATAGGAGAACATGGTGGGGTTGCCCATGGCTGCAGCAAGTGGTGATAGGGGACAGTGGCACCTGCAAAGCCAAATTGGCTAGTGTTATGTCAACTTGACACAAGCTAGAGTCATCAGAGAGGAAGTAGCCTCAATTGAGAAAATGTTTCTTATAAGATCCTCCTGTAAGGTATTTTCTTAATTAGTGAAGGGCTCAGACCATTGTGGGTGGGGCCACCCCTTGGCTGCTGATCCTGTCTTTGTTTGAGTTCCTGTCCTGGATCCCTTCCATGATAGACTATGATGTAAAAGTATAAGGCACATAAACTCTTCCCCCCCAGTTTGCTTTTGGTCATAGTGTTTAACTGTAGCAATAGAAACTCTAAGACAGGCATCAACTTTTCAATCTAGGTTCCCAGAACTTTCTCTTCTCTGAGCTCCTCATAGCTCAGCCATGTGAAGTGAAATCCTGAAAATTTGACTCTTACATTCCATATTTCAAATTAAATCCACCCTGCCCCCACTCTATGTCTGCCTCTCTGGCTTCCTGATTTTTTCTTACCTGCTTCTGAAATAATGAGCCCATTCTGTGAAGATGGGTTGGAGCCCATTGGAAGAACAGATATTTTTAACCCTTAACATACATTCACATGCCTCCCTTCCTGTAGATGTCAGACTGTCACCTGTCTCACATGCAAATAAGTGTGTTTAATAGGCATGTCAAGGTCTGGGCTTGAATCTGAGCTCCAAAGAGAAGATACAAAGTTCTTTCACTCTACATCTATGAAAGAAAGGGAGCCAGAGACTGTGGAGCCCAAACACAGTTCTCATTTCAAAAGGAGTGAGAGAGGGCAGATCCAAGATGGTGTTGACCAACATGCACAGTATCTGAGGGGCAGAGGATCTGAAACTCCGAAATTGGTGAGTGGAGGGGCAGCTGAAGCCAGAACATTGACATTGAGGCTTCCTGGGTGAGAAGGGACAACCGTGAGCTGAGACCATTTGGATCCAGGTCACTCTAGGACTTCTCTGGGGACTGGAAGTGGTGAATATTCAGTCACCCTGCACTTCCCCTTGTCAGGCCTCCCTCCTCGGCAGAGACATCCCACAGTGCCTGCTGCTCCTAGCACAGAACTCCCTGCTAGGTATCTGAGACAGAGAAGGTGGGCCTCCCAGTCCCTCAGTGGTGGGCTGCCAGCTGTATGGGCCACCCAGGTTCACCAGCGACAGCTATAGGGGCTCCCCAAGGCCTCCCAGCAGGCATCTGTACTGGCAGCCTCCCAGTTGTGCAGCTGTGGCTGGACTCCCAGTGGATGGCTATACCGGCCTCCAAGTTCCACGGCTGCAGCACCACTGAGCTGATCGATCTCCTACACTCCAATTCTCCTCAAACTATTCCACAAAACAGAAACAGAAGGAACACTACCAAACTCATTCTATGAAGCCACAGTCACCTTGATACCTAAACCACACCAAGACCCAACAAAAAAAGAGAACTTCAGACAGACCTATCTCTCTTATGAACATTGATGCAAAAATACTCAATAAAATACTTGCAAACCGAATCCAAGAACACATATGAGATATCATCCACCATGACCAAGTAGGCTTCATCCCAGGCATGTAGGAGTGGTTCAATATACAGAAATCCATCAATGTAATACACCATATAAACAAGCTGAGGAGAAAAACCACATGATCATCTCCTTAGATGCCGAAAAAGCATTTGACAAAATCCAACACCCATTCATGTTTATAGTCTTGGAGAGATCAGAGATGCAAGGCACATACATAAACATAGTAAAGACAATATATCTCAAGTCTATAGCCAACATCAAACTCAATGGAGAGAAACTTAAATCAATCCCACTGAAATTAGGGACAAGGCAAGGCTTCCCACTCTCTCCATATCTCTTTAACATAGTACTTGAAGTCCTAGCTGGAGCAATAAGAAAACTAAAGGAGATCAAGGGGATTCAAATTGGAAAGGAAGAGGTCAAAATTTCACTATTTGCAGATGATATGATAGTATACACGAGAGACCCCAGAAATTCAACCAGAGAACTCCTTCAGCTGATAAACACCTTCAGCAAAGTGGCTTGATACAAAATTAACTCAAAAAAATCAGAAGCCCTCCTGTATACCCAAGACAAAAGAGCCGAGAAAGAAACCAGGGAAACAACATCCTTCACAATAGCCACTAATAACATAAAGTACCTGGGTGTGACTCTAAGCAAGCAAGTGAAAGACCTGTTTGAAAAAAACTTCAAGTCTCTGAAGAAAGAAATTGAAGAAGATAATCAGAAGATGAAAAGATCTCCTGTGCTCATGGATCAGTAAGATTAACATAGTGAAAATGGCCATTTTTTCCAAAAGCAATCTACAGATTCAATGCAATCCCCATCAAAATACCAACACAATTCTTTACAGACCTTGAAAGAAAAATTCTCAACTTCGTATGGAGAAAGAAAAAACCCAGAATTTCCAAAACGATCTTGTACAACATCAGATCTTCTGGAGGTATCTCCATCCCCGATCTCAAGTTGTACTACCAAGCAATAGTAATACAAACTGCATGGTATTGGCATAGAAACAGAAAGGTGGATCAATAGAACCAAATAGGAAACCCAGAAATAAACCCACACACCTATGAATACTTGATTTTTGACAAAGAAGCCAATACCTTTCAATGGAAAAAGGACAGCATCTTCAACAAATGGTGCTGGTCCAACTGGATGTCTACATGCAGAAAAATGAAAATAGATCCATATTGATCACCCTGCACAAAACTAAAGTCCAAGTGGATCAAAGACCTCAACATAAAATCAGACACATTAAATCAGTTAGAAGAAAAAGTGGGGGAAGAGCCTAGAACTCATTGGCACAGGAGACAACTTCCTGAACAGAACACCAACAGCACAGGCTCTAAGAACAACAATCAATAAATGGGACCTCATGAAACTGAAAATCTTCTGTAAAGCAAAAGACACTGTTGTCAGAACAAAACGACAGCCTACAGCCTGGGAAAGGATCTTCACCAACCCTATATCTGACAGAGGGCTGATATCCAGAATATATAAAGAACTAAAGAAGTTAAAAGCAACAAATCAAGCAATTCAATTTAAAAAAATGGGGCACAGAGCTAAACAGAGACTTTCCTGTAGAGGAATATAGAATGGCAGAGAAACACTTAAAGAAATGCTCAGTGTCCTTAGCCATCAGGGAGATGCAAGTCAAAATGACCCTGAGATTTCACCTGACACCCATTAATATGGTTAAGATAAAAAACTCAAGTGACAACACATGCTGGAGAGGTTGTGGAGAAAGGGGAACCCTCCTCCATTGCTGGTGCGAATATAAACTTGTACAACCATTTTGGAAATCAATATGGTGCTTTCTCAGACAATTAGGAATAGTGCTTCCTCAAGATCCAGCTATACCACTCTTAGGCATATATCCAAAAGATGCTCAAGTACACAACAAGGACATTTGTTCAACCATGTTTGTAGCAGCTTTGTTTGTAATAGCCAGAACCTGGAAACAACCCAGATGTCCCTCAACTGAGGAATGAATACTGAAATTGTGGTACATTTACACAATGGAATACTACTCAGCAATTAAAAACAAGGAAATAATGAAATTTGCAGGCAAATTATGGGAAGTAGAAAAGATCATCCTGAGTGAGGTATCCCAGAAGCAAAGAGACACACATGGTATATACTCATTTATAAGTGGGCAATAGACCTATAAGATAGGATAAACATACAAAAATCTGTATACCTAAAGAAGATAAACAAGAAAGAGGACCTGGAGTAATATGATTAATCCTCACTTAGAAAGACAAATGGGGGACCTCCTCCCCATTCATCTGATCCTGTTTTATCAGGTATCTTCAGGACTGGCTGCAAAGCTCTCCTCTGTGGCCTAACAGGTGGAGATGAGGGAGGGAGGGAGGGACTGGGAGGGAATGAGGGATCGGGACACGGCTGGGATACAGAGTTAATAAAATGTAACTGATAAGAAAAAAATAATATTAAAAAAAAAAAAGAAAGAAAGACAAATGGGATGTACATTGGAAGTAGGAGAAAACAAGTAACAAGACAGGAGCCTACCGCAGAGGACCTCTGAAAGACTCTACCTAGCAGTGTATCAAAGCTGATGCTGAGACTCATAACCAAGCCTTGGGCAGAGTGCAGTGAATCATGTGAAAGAAGGGGGAGTTAGTATGACCTGGAGAGGACAGGAGCTCCACAGGGACCAAATATATCTGGGCATAGGAGTCTTTTTCTGAGACTGTGTCTCCAACCAAGGACCATGCATGGATATAACCTAGAACCCCTGCTCGCATGTAGCCCATGGTAGCTCAGTATCCAAGTGGGTTTCTCTAGTAAGGGGCACAGCGACTGTTTCTGACATGAACTCAATGGCTGGCTCCTTGACCTCCCCCCACCACCTCCAAGGGAGGAGCAGCCTTGCTAGGCCACAGAGGAGGACATTGCAGCTGGTCCTGAAGAGACCTGATAAGCTAGGGTCAGATGGAAGGGGAGGAGGACCTCCCCTATAAGTGGACTTAGAGAGGGGCAGGGAGAAGATGAGGGAGGGAGGGTGGGATTGGAAGGGAATGAGGGAGGGGCCTACAGTTGGGATACAAAGTTATTAAACTGTAACTAATATAAAAAATAAAAAATTAATAAAAAATGAATAAGAAAGATGACAGGGGATTGGAGAGCATAAGCAAGCTTTTGTTTACAAAAAATTCTGACCTGAGAAATATTCTCTTGCAAATTACTCCAGAGCATCATTATCTGCCTAAGATTTCCTTACCAGAAACCTAAATGGGAATTCTATGAAATAGAGCAGCATTCACTATATATTAGCTCATGTGCCATATATGCTTTCCTGCTCTTAGGAAATGTTGTCTACTATGCCCATTGAGTAAATTAGTGAGCTGAGGTAACCAATAAAATAAGACACAATTGTGGGCTGATTCTCTTCCCCTCCTCCTCCCACTCTGCCTGTCCCTTTCCATCCTCTGCTGGGATCATAGCCAGGACACTGTGAATGCTAGGCAAGCACACCCAAGCACACCATTATTGAGTCACATTCCCAGACTATCTGAGATTGATTGGTTTGCAAGTAAATGAAGCTTATGATATTAAGAGAGGTGTGGATTTGAAAGCTGAAAGAACACTTTGGAGCCGCAGTGCAAGCCAATAGGTCTTTAAAACAATTTGCCAGTAGTTCCTATTGACTCACACTATACAGTCTGGGTTTTGTTTTGGGTTTTTGTTTTGTTTGTATGAAGGTAACTTTCATTCACCTGTTTTAAATGTCATCTTGAGGCTTACTGCCTCTGTTAACCTAGGCCTAGTTGTAGTCTTTCTTGCTTCCATATAATCTTGTTTAGGCCTAGAATGTTTTCAGCCTATGAGACTTTTGAATAAGCTCACCTTTAAATCTCTTTCTGAACTCTGGCTGGCTAGTTCAACTCAGCTGTTCTGGCTCAAAGTCCTCTCCAAGCTGACTAATTCAATTTGGCTTCTCTTAGTTCTCACTGAATTGTTCTGTTTGGCCCCAAACCAACTCTAGCAATCTGTTCTAATCTTCTGGCTCCTTTTCCATTCTCTGGCTCATTCTGTCTTCACTTGCTTTGTGTCTAACTTGTTTTCTTTTCAACTTTTCTCTGTAAAACTCTCCTGGTAAAAACTGTCTCTGATTTCCGTGAACTGAACTTCTACAAACTCAACTCCATTGCTCACTGACTCAACCAAACTGCCTGAATAGAACTGACTAGAACTCAAAGATCTGCATGACTCTGTCTCTCTTGAGTGCTAGGATTAAAGGCTTGAACTACCACAACTGGACCTAAGCTTTTCTTTACCTGAAACTTGCTCTATACCTGGCCTTGAACTCAGAGATCTGCTTGCCTCTGTCTCCTGGGATTAAAGGTGTGCCTGTGTTCCAGCCAGAGTAGCCATATTGCTGGATTAAAATTCCTCTACATGTTGTTTTCTGCTAGAAAACCGTGTGACTGAGTCCCCTTCTGGATGAAGACAGCTTTGTGAGACATTCAAACAGCAGGTAAATGTCTGAAGGCAAACTAAATCAGCATCAGGTTCTAACTGCTCTGGTTCTTCTTTTATACACTCTCCACTTCTGTGTGTGTGTGTGTGTGAGAGAGAGAGAGAGAGAGACAGAGAGACAGAGAGAGAGACATCGAGAGAATGAAAGGGAGGGAGGGAAAGAAAGTCATAAAGCTCAGGTGGCTTTATAACAGGCCTGGCAAAAATTTTAAGAGCCAAAGTCTGTAAGCCCCACCTACTCAAGAACCAGGTAACTTCTTGGAATACTGGGAGTTGTAGTTCTTGGAAAATAACAAAGACACCTGGGAAGTACGGTTTTGTCCTTAAAAAGCCCCTACAACAAGTGTCTCATTGACACTCACTGAGATTCCAGAAAATGGTCCTGACCTGAGTCCACAATGATCAGTATTTAATCAAAGCTTGCTGCTAATTTAGCTAAAATTGTGGAACTGGTTTTTGTTTGTTTGTTTGTTTTGTTTTGCCTTGAAAATTTCAGGATTAACAAAATGAAGATATTCACCCAGTGGTGGTAGTACATGCCTTTAATACTAGCCCTCTGGAGGGAGAGGCAGGTGAATCTTTGAGTTTGAGGCCAGACGGGTCTACAGAGCAAGTTCCAAGACAGTCAGGGCGGCCAAGAGAAGCCCTATCTTGAAAGAAAAAAAAAAAAAACAAAACAAACAAACAAAAGAAATGAAGATACTCTAAAGAGACACTTACGTCTCAATCTAACTAGTAATGTGAAACACAAAATGGGTATTTTCCCAAGAATCTCATGACTAGAAGTGATGGGTGAATCTCTTTGTCCTCTTCCCAATGAGGCCACATTGAATAAATCCCCTACTAATATGATTCTTTTAATTGGCCTATTGAGGACAGGTGGCCAAACCTGTCTTGGGACATAGGCTGTGACCTCCAAGTTCAATAAGAGCCTCAAACCAAGTATACAGTCCAGACTAACCTTGAACTTCTGATCAATCCCTCTACCTCCTATATTTTGGGGATTATAGGCATCTGCTACAGGGCTAGTTTATGGGGTGCTGTGGATGGAACCCAGGACTACATGCATATTAACAGGGACATCCTCAGCCCTATTGACCATGTTTTGAATCTTAATTTCTGTGAACCAGAAAATCCTGAAAAGAAGCTGTGCCTATAAAGACCGATTTTAATTAAAGACTTCAAGGAGTAGTCATTTTGAATGTTGCCAGGGTTGGAGCCTAATTAGTTTTTCGGAGTCAACCCTAACATCCTGAAAGACAGATAAAAATTCTGGAATGTATTAACTTAACAAAACCCTATTATCCTGGTGTGGTGGTGCACACCTGTAATCAGGGAGTACTCAGCAGTAATCAGGAGTAATCGGCAGTACTCAGGGAGGCAGAGGCAGAAAGATCTCTGTGAGATCAAGGCATTCTGGTCTACAAATCAGAGTCCAGGACAGCCAAAACCTGTCTCAAAAACAAACAAACAAAACCCAAAAATCTTACTAGCCACCATGAGGGATCACCAAGAATGCTCTCAGACAGCATCTGAGGGGTAAAGCTGAGATTCCTCCACCTGTTGGAACTGCACAATTAATGTTCTTACCAATGTATTCTAAAATTTTTCTTGACTTATTTTTTGCTCTGTTACCTTAACAGCTCTATGAAACTGCTTCTACACTGGAACATGGAACCCAAAATTGAATTCCCAGGCCATGATCACTCACATTTTGGCTCCAGAATAAACTGTTTTATATTTCTTTTAATTCAAGAGTAGTGTTTTGCATCAACAGTTTCCTAACATGGGATCATGGGATGCTGCAAACCAAGATACTGAGTGAGATACAGATGGCTCTGTGAGTGTGAGTGTGTGTGTGTGTGTGTGTGTGTGGGGTCCATCCCTGCTTAGGGATATGATCTGAAATAGCAGTGAACTGCAGGCTCCAGTGAGTCATGTGATCCAAGGGTGAGTGAATCTTCCCCTGAGGACCGATACATTCTGCTGTTCAGGAATTTGGGTGTACGGAATGCTGTGTGTGTGTACATGTGTACTCGTGCTCAAGATGGAGAGGCCAGAAGGTAGCCTCACTGTCATTCCTCAGATGCTGTTTACTTTCTACTCTGGGTTTGTTCTTTGTCGGGTGGGGGGACTTTTGGCACCTTGCTGCCCCCTAAATTTTGGCATCTGGCTTGACCGGACTACTGCCTGGATACAATAGTGCATTCCTGGCTGACCTGGGGCTTTCGATAAGATCCTCTTCCTGAAACACCTTAAATCCTCCTCTCCCTCAGGGCTTCCTAAGTAACTCTTCTGAGGAACTTTGCAAATTACCATTATTAGCACATCTTGGTGGGCCATCCTGTGATTTCTAGTCACTTAGTAACCCTGCCAAAGACAATTACATTCCTTCCACTTCTGCCTATATAGTTGTATGGAAAACTCGAATAAACGGAGACTTTGATCAGAGATACTGTCTTGGTCTTCATTTCTCATGCCCTTGTCCCCTTTTTCATTCCCACTCCCCCATTCAGGATCTTTGTTGACAGACCTGTGGGACAGGTCAGGTTTTTTTGTTTTTGTTTTTGTTTTGAGACAGGGTCTCTGACTAGCTTGCAGCCCACCAAGATGGCTAAAGTAGCTGGTCAGCAAACCCCAGTGATTGTCTCTGCTTCCCCAACACTGAGATTACAAGCATGTTACCCAGTCAGGCTTTTTTACATGGGTGCTGGAAAATGAATGAAGTTCTTCCTGCTTCTAAGTCAAGTACGAAACCATTCCCTAAAACCAGCCCAACATTCTACCTCTCTGGAATTTCCAGAATGCAGCTAATTTCCACCAAGCATCCCAGAGCCCAGAGGCTGCAAAAAGAGTCAGTTGGATTTAGATACCACCGTGCAATTTAAAAAAGCAGTTTACCCAGAAGACAGTTTGTGGGTCTGGAGAAACCATTACTCCCCATCCCTTCCTTTCAATCTCTGCGCTCAGATTTTGGACTGTGCATTCTCCTGTGCAACGCTGCAGTGTCTAGGGGCATCACCTCTCAGACCAGTAAAAGCTGGTCTTGCCATCCAGTCCATCTAAGCTTTCATTCTCCTATTGCCCTGTATTCATTTAATTTGTACATTTTTACAGACAGACATTTCCCCAGCCTTTAAACGCTTTTCTGACATGGATATTTTCCGCCGAGAGTGGAAGACATTTTATTCTAAAGGTGTGGTTTTGAAAACACATGTTTCTTTTTCTGACAAGCATCCAAGCCACCATTAGAAGAGGAGAGTGAAGACCCAGGCAGTCATGCTTGGCCCTTTCAGGTTACGGGGGCTGCTTGTCCTCCTAAGCAGTGGCTCTCAACCTTCCTAATGCAGCTCCTCATGCCATGGTGACACTCCATAACTGCAGTTGTGTTACTGTTAAGAATCACAACATAAATACACGATGTGCAGGGTATTCATTCGCTCCCCAAAGGGGTTGTGACCACAGCTTGAGAACCGCTGCACTAAAGGGATCTACAGTAAGAAGGGCAGCCTGAATATCTGATTTCAGTGCTGCTGTGTTAGGCTCTGGAACTGCTCAGCGTCTCAGCACATCTGTAAAATAAGTCTTCACAGCTGCCTTGGTTCCTGTGAGGAATAAGTGTGTCATGCTCTCTCTATGGTCTATTGATTTGTCTTCATGCCTTGGGGGAGATGGTTCTGAGCCCTGGGAGGGTTCAGACTTTTGAGGAGAGCACCCTGTGATGAATAAACTCCATCTCTTAGCATTTGTTTTCTGACTGTGATTCACGGTCTTGAGTACCTGTGACCTGGCCATATACCTGACTGGATTTCTCTACTTTGGCTGAATTAGAATGCACAAGTTCATCTTGAGAGAGAGGAGTGCAGCATTTACTGTTCTTCATTCACCCTTCCAAAGGGGTTGGCCGGAAGTGCTGTCTCATTGTTTCACTGAAAATAGATGTAACCAGTTTGTTGGCTACTATATTTAGCCTAAGCATTTTATAAAAATGTGCAACAGAGCTCACATCTATCCTCCCAACAAAAGACCTACCAGAAACAGACAAGCTCAACTCACACTTTTGAGATCTTAAATTGTTTGCTTGAGGTTTCTCATTTCCTGAGACCCAGCATTCCTTTTTTTCTCTTTTTAATATATTTTATTAGAAAGAGAGAAGGTTATGTTGTTGTCACTAAGCAACATGAATGAGGAAGCACACCCAAGACAGCTTGCTGAATCAAGTCTCGTAATGCAGATAAGAACTGAAATCTTCCTCTTTTTCTGTGTCTTCAGAAGTCAGGCTAAAATGCCAGCCTAGTATCTGAATGTTTTCCATGATGGGACCAGTGCCATCTGTGGCCTGAACCTTGACCTTAACAAGTAGGGAGAAGAATGCTAGCAAGCCTGATAAGAATGGTTAATGTTGAGAATGGCCAGTGCCATTTTTATTAGTGAGTCAGCCATGCAGTGTGCCTGGAATCTCCATATATTTACTCCAGGATTTTGTTCTTTGGCCCAATTTCAAAAGGCTCCTTGACTACTTTATACCTGCATTTTAAAATAGTGTCTGAATGTTTTTCAGTATAAGGGTTGTTTAATGGCAGAGAGCTCAATTTGTACGTCTATTTTCTTATTTAACAAATGAAAAAAAAGAGAGGGTTGACCCATTGTCATTACACTGAACAAGCTCCAAGGCTGTCCTGGAATTCATAGTTAATATGTAAAATCCAGAGCTCCTAAGTGACTACGTTTCCACAGCTAAGTTTTTTTCTCTGGAATTAAGAGTAAATTTGAGTAAGAAGACAAAGGGCTGAGGGTGTAGGACTTTAGTTTGCAAAGTCCTTTCGTCATGTGCAGCAAGTCCGGGGTTCAGTTCTGCAGTGTCACATGGGAGCAGTGGCTCAAGCCTGTAATGTCAGCTCTCAGGATATAGAACAAGGAGAATATGAGTCTGATGCCAGGCTGGTTTACATGAGATACCCTGAACTTACCCCACTGTTGTGGGGGAAACAAAATCTCAATTCTTTGATTTTGCCAATAAAGACTCAGGAGCCAGATGCTAGGGTGAAAACCTACTAGCTCAGAGAGACAGAGAAAGTACCCAGCTGACTTTCCTTCTCAGCTGATATTCCAGAAGGCATGCCTCTGTCTCCCATGCCATCTCAAACCCCCTCAAACTACTTCCTGTGCCCCTCCCTTCTACTTCCTGTGCATCTCTTTATCCTTCTTCTTGACTTCCTCTTTCTCTCAACGTTTTTTCTTAGTAATCCTATGCTCACTTCCTGTCAACTGGTTGCTTGCTCTGCCTCTTGACCTATGGTTAACTTTATTTAAGCCTGTTTACAATATTTAATCAGAAAGCTCTTGGATTAAAGGTGTGTGCTAGGTCTACAGCACAACTAGAAACAGGTATTTTTCCCAGTAAATAACATAATCTCAGAGTCCACAGTGAGATTTAATATCTTGCAACATTCCACCCTCACCCCAATGGCAAAAACAAAGGCTTTCATATGTAATATTCAACCTATTGAATGGTCATTTTATGCCATCTGATGAAGAGTAGAAATAAGATCTGAGTTTTTATATGGTTCTTGGGGACAAGACTTCTCTGCTTCAATAGTTTACTTCTCTTATTCTTGAATTCATTAGTGCATTCTATCAATAAACATTTATGGAGTACAATCTAAATGCTAGGTGCTGGTTTAGACGATGAGAATACATGCATGGTTCTGAATGGGTTCATCTGTTCTAGGGAGTTTAAAAGCAGGGGTGAGATGATTTTAACCAGACAGAGAACTTTAAGTTAGGTTGTAGAATGTAATGGTCTCTATTGGTGTTCTGGGATAAATGCTGATTCAAGACTGCACCTGGAGAAGGTGGCAGTGTCTTTGTGTCCTATCAGACAGCATTACTGTATGAGTAGGGAGAGGGAAAGACACTGCAAGCTAACAGTTCAGCATATGTAAATGTTCAAAAAACTTGTCTGCTGCTAATGGAATAGCCATTCACAAGAAGAAAATCAGGCTGGTGAGAGAGCTTGGTTAATAAAGTAATTTCAAGTCAAAGTCTCAAAACTAACATAATAAAGCCAGATGTAGTAGCAGAGCTTGTAATTCCAGTACTAAGAGACAGATTCCTAGGGCTGGCTAGCCAGCTAGTCTTGCCTACTTGGTGAGCTATGAGCCAGTGAGAGAACCTGTTTCAAAAACAAACAAACAAACAAACAAACAAACAAAAACAACTACAACAATTAAAAAAACCAAAACCACAACTCAACAAACGAACAAATCCTAATAAACAAGATGGACTGTGACTGAAGAATGACATCAGAGATTGTACTGGAGCCTCTACAGGCTTGTAAACACACACACACACACACACACACACACACACACACGTGTACTTATACACACAAATACACATGCATATACAGAAAGAAATGAAATCATTTGCAGGAAAATGGTTATAGACAGAGATATGCTGAGCAAAATAAGCTAGAATCAGAAAGACGAGTACCATGTTTTCTCTTACACATGGATTCTAGGGAAAAAAGGGCAGAAAAGTAGAAGGAACAGTAGGGAAAGGAAGGAAATCCAGGAAAAGGTGAGTAGGATAAGAGAAGGCTACGGATAAATATGATCAAAGTACATCATATACATGAAAAAAGTCACAACTGATGTACAAGGTTAAACATGTAAAATTATTGTGCAAATGGTAAACAATTTTCCAATTACTAATTAATATATTTTGATATAAGTAATTCCAGAATACCCAAAGTAGGTGATAGCTTATTTTGCATTGAAATTAGTAATTTGTAGGTTCGTTAATGTATTTTATAATTTAAAATGTTAACCATATTAGTTTGTCAAAATGTAATCAGTAGCAAAATTACAGAGATAGTAGTCTGTGTGAACATGCAGTTTGCCAGGGAGAAAAGTGGGGCAGAGAGATTGCTGCCTGTACTCTCCAATGGGAAGCTCATGGGAAAAAAGCTGGGTTGTGTGTTTGTAGTGATTGTTGAGTGAGGAGAGCAGATTATAGAGAAATGTGCACTGCCTCTGGAATCTTCTATCTGAGGATGATTTATTAACCTTCACATTTAATTGGTTTTAAAAGGTCACATTGCTCTTCCTAGCTTCCCAGAGGACAGGGAAGCACAATTCTCTTATTTGCCCAGAAGTAGATGAAGCAGCTATAATTACTGCAGCCACTCAACTATTAGTTGGAACAATCAGAAAAGCAAAAATCTTGGAGGTATTGGGGCTGGAGGCATTGCTCCATCGCTAAAGCACTTGCCTTGCTAACACCAAAATTATTTATTTATTTTTAATATTTTTTTATTTTTAAATAATTTTATACATTCACTTGTATCCCAGCTGTAGCCCTCTCCCTCTTTCTCTCTCAATCCTTCCCTCCCTCCCTCATCTCCTCCCTGCCCCCTTCTGAGTCCACTGAGAGGGGGTGTCCTCCTCTCCTTCCGTCTGGCCCTAGCTTATCAGGTATCTTCAGGATGGTTGCAATGTCCTTATCTGTGGCCTAGCAAGGCTGCTCCTCCCTCAGTGGGGAGGGGAAGCTCATGAGGTTATGTCAGAAATAATTCCTGTCCCCCTTACTAGGGAACCCACTTGGATACTGAGCTACCATGGGCTATGTCTGAGCAGGGGTTGTAGGTTATATCCATGCATGGTCCTTGGTTGGATAAACAGTCATAGAAGACCCCTGTGTTCAGATATATTTGGATCTTGTGGGGCTCCCTGTCCCCTCTAGGATATACTAATTCCTCCTTCCTTCAGACAATTAGGAATAGTGCTATCTCAAGATCCAGCTATACCATTCTAAGGCATATATCCAAAAGATGCTCAAGTACACAACAAGGACATTTGCTCAACCATGTTTGTAGCAGCTTTATTCGTAATAGCCAGAACCTGGAAACAACCCAGATGTCCCTCAGCTGAGGAATGGATACAGAAGTTGTGGTACTTTTACACAATGGAATACTACTCAGCAATTAAAAACAAGGAAATCATGAATTTTGCAGCCAAATGGTGGGATCTAGAAAAAATAATCCTGAGTGAGGTATCCCAAAAGCAGAAAGACATATTTGGCATATACTCACTTATTTAGACCTATAAGATAGGATAAACATACTAAAATCTGTACAACTAAAGAAGATAAACAAGAAAGAGGTCCAGGGGTAAGATAATCAATCCTCATCTAGAAAGACAAGGCAGATGGACATTGGAAATAGGAGAAAACAAGTAACAGGACAGTAGCTTACCACAGAAGACACCTGAAAGACTCTACCTAGCAGTGTATCAAAGCAGATGCTGAGACCCATAACCAAGCCTTTGGCAGAGTGTAGGGAATCATATGAAGGAAGCTAACACCAGAATTTAATTTTGATCCCTGTGGTGCAGATATTTGAGAGCCATGGGCCCTTCCTTGGCCCAGATGGACATTATCCAGAGACTAAGGTGCCAGATAATCATTGGTCATCAAAACTCAACCCGAAGTATGGATCTTTATACTTGTCTCACATCAATGAGGAATGAAGATGCAGACATAGGTAGAGTGAACATGAGAAAGCAAGTTTATTAAGAAAAGAGCAGAAAAACTAAGATTTTCATCGTGGAAGGGACCTCCAGAGGGTTCTGTTGCGCTGCTAGCCCACCATCTTTTTATAGGACATATGGCAGAAACAGGAAAAAGACTGGAGTCATTTCTGCTGGGACTGGCTAAGTCTCTGGGCAAATCCTGGACCAAGGCAAGGGAGGTTCACATGGTCTGTGCATGTCCCCCAGGGCTTCATTTGGTTTGTAAGCCTCTGACTTTGGATAGGTCTGTTAGAACTTGGCTTTGGTAGGGTCCACTAGCCATTCATTAAAATGTGCTTTCATGCTTATGTGATCAGCTTAAATGTCATCATGGACCTTCACCTATGGGGAAATTCCTATCACAGCTACCAGCAGCTTTTTTTTTTTTTTTTTTTTTTTTTTTTTTACCTCATATTTAGCTCCTTGTTTCTGAGAAGGCTTGGAGTAGCCTTTCTGGAATATAGAAGAAGCTTTTTAGAAGCCATCCTTACCCACAATTCAGTCTATTGCAATTATCTGGTTAGCTTAGCTGTTTGATATATCCGACAGGCCCTTTTCTTTACTTTCCTCATTATTCTTTGATGTTTTAACCCTAAAACTTCCTTTAACCCTAACATCTGTTTCCAATGTAACAATTCCCTGAGGAGAGGGATCTAAGTCAGTGGCACTCATTGTAGGCTTATTTGGAAGGAGAGGAACCTCAAGGTGGGACATAGTCATGTTGATGACATGCTGCAGCAGGGGCCCTTCCAATGCCAGGATCTGAATCACTCAGTAAAGAAGGGATAACTTGAGAAAAGGAGGGTAGATTCAAGGAGGCAGTTTTGTTGAGGATGATGACAGGCCCTAGTACTGGCTGGGTTTGGGGTGAATATTAATCCCGAAGATGGCAGGAGAAAGACCACAGATTCAAATAATCATGGCCAAATTAATTAAAACAAGCAATTAATTAAAGCAAGCTCTTTTATTGGTGTACGTGGGCTGCCTCCCCCTAAAACGGGGTTTAAGAGATCAGCATTAAATGTGTGGAAGACTTTTATAGTTCAAATGGGGAGCAAAGAGCAGTCTGGTGGGCAAAATAGGTGGGGTTATGAGGAGCAGAACATAAGCATAACAAATTAGTCCTAATGACCTCCTGAAACAGAGACATGGTTGCAACATGGGCATAACAACAGGTAGTCATAACAACCATTTTGAAACAAAGGCACAGGGATGGAGAGATAGCACAGAGGTTAAGAGCACTGGCTATTCTTCCAGAGGACCTGAGTTCAGTTCCCAGCAACTACATGGTAGCTTTCAACCATCAGTAATAGAATCTGATTCCCTCTTCTGCTGTGCATGAAAACAGTGTTCATATACATAAAATAAATAAATCTTTAAAAAAAAAGTGTACCACCACTGCCTAGTAAAAGTCTTAAAAAAACAAAACAAAACAAAAAAACAAAGATAAAGTTGCAAGATGGCTATTAGCTTTTTGAAACAAAGACATGATTGCTGTTCCTGGAACAGTCAGTATAGAACCATTTGTTAAGGTTACAGGTGGGGCATAGCCCAACCCCTGAAAAAGAGGTTTAATTATAAACAGAAATGAACCTATTTTGAAGCTAAAACGCCCCTAATATAGAGGCAGACTGGTTCTTCATAAAAAAAAAATGCTTTTTATGCAGAAGTGTGTCTCCCACCCCCCGACAAACAGAGGAGGGATGAGTTTCTGTGTAAGTACCAACTCCTGGAAACATCTGAGAGCTATGAGTTTCTAGAACTTTCTCTTTTAGCCTGGGTAGATCTCATGAGTGGAGTGGCTGTGAAAAGCTGCCCAGCAGCAGGGCCGATTGCCTCTAGCCTTCAGCAAGCTGCTTCCATGAATCACAGCAAGTATTGTCTAGGGTCATCAGACTACAAGGCGTTCTGTAACATTCTTGCTAGTTATGCATCCAAACACACCAGTGTTTCATGCTTCCAAAGCTCTTGGGGAAGCAGGGTATTTGCTAGAGCACCTCAGTAATAAACACAAACACATTAACAATTTGTTTTAGGAACTGTCACTTCGAACACATAATTTGGTTGTCTCTTTTCTCTCTAAAGCTACTGGATAGAGAGAAAATACCACTGAGAATAAAATGGAATAGCAGATGTCTCAGCCAGTGGCTTCTCTGAGCTGTGTGCCATGCCTAAGGTATAAATAGGGCCTCCTTGCTTTTGTATTCTTCAACTGGTGTTTTAATTAACAGGAAACATAAGAAGCTGACTGACTTTCCCTTGAGGTTTACCCCTCTGAGACTGGATTACAAAAAAATCTCTCGGGATTTTGGAGAGACAATTTCATGGCTACAGAGAATTCCTGTGGAAAGCTTTTGTGCTTCAAGCTGGCAGGTGAGGACATCTTGTTATACAGTGATGTTCCAGAATCCCCCAAATCCTTCTATAGGTTCTTTTGGACCTTCTAGTCCCATCATCCCAGTCTCCTCAATACTAGAGTAAGCCTGATCTCTTGAGGGTTCTCCATGTTGTAGTTCTGTTTGGTTCATTTAGTAGCATCTCCCAGGAAACCAGCAACTTCAAGAGCAAAAGTGGGGGCTAGATTGAACATCTGTTGTGTAGCTATTTCTGTCCTGGAGGGAAGCAGGAAGGCTCATAAAACTGGAAGCTCATGAAACTTGGGAAGCTCTGGAGAGTCAGAGAGTGACAAAGCTGAGCCCCAAGGTTATAGAGGCAGTAAACATTTGCTGGGAAGAGGAGACCATCATAGGGGCTGCTTGCAAGTCAAGCAGAGAGCTCCAGGGATGTACCTTTCATGAGTCATGCTGGGGTGGACCTTTCAGAGATGCAGCTGCTTGTAAACAACCCAATAAGCTCGCTGGCATATCAAGCTAGACTCTTGATGCAATGACTTCTTTGATCTGACATTGGTGCCCTATCTGGGCTGAATATTTGTTCATGTCTCCCCAGGAAAAGTCACACAATAGCATCTATTCTTTCATGCCTGGAGCCACCATCATTTTTACCTCTAATTAGTCATCCATAGGGTTTTTACAGCACAGAAAGTTCATGTTTGAGGTATTTTTTTAAAAGTGCTTGAAAGAGATATGATTAGCATACGACTAGAGAGTAATTGGGATTATGGAGGACATAAGTAGGGAGAGAAGAAAAGCAGGCTCAGAGGTGAGTGTAATTAAAATGCCAACCTAGAAGGTACATGCAGAGAAAGATGACCCTTCAAACTGGACTGAAATGGAGTGGAGAAGAAAATGAGAGATCAGAGGTCACAGAGGGAGCTGGTGAACTAATTTGCCCTTTAAGCATGGAGATCAGAGCTTGTATCCCATATAGAAGTGAGAAAGCCTGGCTAAATAAGCCTGATGAACTCCATGATGGGCTTCATTTTCCTGCTAGACAGAACAGGCCTAAGAGTTGCAGGGGAAAAAAAAGCACAGAAAAAGGGCAACCAATCAGAAACAGCCAAGTCATCTGGCATGGGGAAGATAAGTTTGCTTAACTACCAGTTTGAAAAGCACCTGAGTCCTGACCAGAGTCACGTAGCCTCCACAGGCACCAGCCAGTCCCAATTGAGGTTACAAAGCCATAGTAGGAATTCCCCTTTCTGGCTTTAAAAGAGGCCTTCAGTTCCCCTCTGGGCTGCCACCAAGTTGTAATGGTGGTGACCCCAGCATGCCGGACTTCTGCAAAATAAATGTTCTTTATTGCCTGCATGCTATTTGAGTTTGGAGTCATTCTTTCAGTGTATTTTGGCCCCTAACAGAAGCTGTATGGCTATTCATCCTGCCTGTAATGCCAGTGCTTGTGGGAGATAAAGACATATGCCTGGCTAGTTAGACTAGTCAAATCAGTGAGCTTCAGGTTCATTGAGAACATGCTTAAGTAAATAAAAGTGAAGAAAGATGTGACAACAACCTTCTCCCCACTCATGCCCACACATGTGCAGCTTTTCAGACTCAGAAGAGAGAATAATCAACAACTTGGGTCCTTGGCCTGAGAAGGAAGCTGGGTGGTGAGAAAGGGTGGTGAGCTGAGAATGTAACATACTATTCATGAGGCCTTGGCTTCCATCACAGGGACTGTGTTAATGGGCTGTGGTGCATCCCTGTTATCCTGGTACTCAGGAGGTAGAGGCAGGAGAATGAAATGTTAAAGATCATTCTTGACTGCACAGGACTAGGTCATGATCTGGAGGTTAAGTTTGTGTAGGAGGAATTGCCTCTGCAGTGGGGGGGGGAAGGGATCATTGGGATGTTCTCTATTGAGTCTTGAGTCTAGACTCTGATTCTGTGTCAGTTAGTCAACAAATCAAAGCTGCATGCTGAGGAGGAGGACTCAGATGGAGGTTTTCTGGGGTGATGGTAAAGAATGGGGTAGGGTGCTCCATGTGTGACCCAGTGAGGGCAGATTAGACTGAGGGATGCCAGCTGCCAGCCTGAGCTCTTTCCCATGATTAAGCCTTCTTAGAGGGAGAGCCACCTTGTTCTGAGACTTATCTCTATAGCCACAAGATGAATCTCACATCGGCTCTTATTCCTTCTTATCACCCACATGTTTGGACTTTCAGGTTAGTAAATTCAATTTAAAAGCTACTTGTAGAACGTGTTTATGGATAATGTTTATGCTTTAAAGGTTTTATTGTCTGCTGCTGACTTCTTGGAACATATTTTTAAGAAAGTTGGCTCTTTAGAATCGACTTTTAGATGATCTGCTTTCTTTGGACATCTAGCCCAGAATTTCTCCAACTGTGAGACAGTTTGTTTATTTGGAAACATGGTGTTTACTGAGAAAAAAAAAACAAAACACCTGAGCAAAATCAGTTAAATGATTTTATATAACAATAGGCATGAGATTTCCCTTCTTTATACAAAGGCTTAACTTTCAAAATGCTTTGTGTTTTTATACTATATAGAATGTATAAACAGAGAGACATATAGACACACAGACATACACAGGTTCACAAACACATATACATACATACATGCATACATACATATACACATACATACAGAGACACTCCCATAGACATAGACACATAAGACTGACATGCAATTACACATATACATAGACATACAGACACATATACATACAGACAGACACAAATACATGGATGAACAGAGATATACAGAATACACAAACATATACACATAGGCACCCACACATGGGTATCCACAGATTGACACATGGTAACACACAAAGACACAGGCATGTATAGTCAAATATAGACATCTAGGTACACACAGAACACAGATACATATATAGAGGCATCCACATTTGCTGTTTTTTAGACAGGTTTTTACTGTATAGACCAGGCTGGCCTTAAACTCAGCCTACTGCCATAGCCTCCTGAGTGATGGGACTGCAGATGTATGTCAGCATGCTTGGTTCTATGGTTTCATATACAACGTTTTTTAAATTATTATTATTATTATTATTTTAGATTTATCTTATGTATATGACTGTTATGTCTGCCTGTATATATGTGCACAGGTTCACTCCTAGTGCCCTCAGAAATCAGAAAGAGGGTATCAGATACCCTAGAATTACAGATGGTTTTTAGCTACCACGTGGATCCTGGGAACTAAACTCAGGTTTCCTGCAAGAGTAGCCAGTGCTCTTAACCACTGAGCCATCTCCCCAACCCCTTCACATGTACTGTTTTAATATGTCAGTTGATCATTTGATCATCTTTTGTTTTCCGTTTGTTTTGCTTTGAGAAAAAATTTCTCTGGGTAGCCCTGGCTCTCCAGGAATTCACTCTGTGGACCAGGCTGGCCTGAACTTTGAGATCTTTCTTCCTCTACCACCTGAGTGCTGGGATTATAGGCATGAGCCACTATGCCTAGCTATTAATTCTGAAAATTAGTTCTTGGATTGAGAAGAAGGCTCAGTGGGTAAATGTACTCTCAGAGAAAGTATGATGACATGAGTTCAGATTTCTAGAACTTTCTGAAGCTGGGTATAGTAGCACACACCTGTGTTCCTAGTACTTAAGCAAGCTGAGTAGCAGACAGGAGAATCACTGTTAGTTCCAGGGCCAAACTGAGGCCTCCCAGAGATAGATTTCATTAATGCTTTACTAACTTCAAAATTTTTGAATGCTAATGAAGCAGCTGCCAAAAGGCATTAGATTGTAGAAAAAAAAAAAAAACCCTGCTAAATTGAGTTAGCCTGTATACTACAAGGGTGTTTTAACATCAAAATAAAAACCAGAAAAGGTGTTAAAATGGGGGCTTGAGGAGGTAATGTTCATGTTTATGCAGGAGACCAGGAGATGTTATAGATGATAACATCTATAACCTGAACGCTACAACTTTGTTTCTTGCTATGCTATCTATGGTAACTACCTAGGCAACAGGAATCGTCATACATATTGGGGCTATCTATATTCCTAATCCTCCAGTTAACATAGAAGTAAATTGGGGAGATGTAAATATTCTTATGATGGTTAATGAATTTTCTTGGCTGCCTTGTCCTTATCACCACCAAGGATCTGAAAAACCTATACAAAATTGTATTATGGAAATAAAAAAATTCTATTTATATGGGTAACAAAACTCAATGTCTAAATATAACTTTTTAAGCATAATTGTCTATAGTTGATACTACCTAAGATTTTCATAAGTTTTATATGCCTCATGCATTTGGTTTTAAGGAACAAGAAATTAATGTTGGTAGTTCCATAAATCTGCATTTTGTAAGATGTGAGTTACCAAAAAGAAATATGACTGTATACATTGACAACAATGTAAAAATATAAACCTTCCAGTAGTTCTTAATATCTCCAATGAAGAAGTCATTGATTGGAGTCTTATGACTTCCCTTGAGGAAAATATTCTCACTCAGAATTGAGATGGCAAAGATACATTTCAAGTGGAACTGTGGAAATTAAATTCTGCTGTTAACAAACCTATTCAATTACATAAAAATGGGATGTCAAGTCCTCTCTTAAAATTTGACAATTCAATTCAAACTAATTTGTAAAAATAAAAAATGTCTTCCATCCTCTTAAAGCATAAAAAGGAAGGTAAAACATGAATTATGGTTCTCCTCCTGCCTGGAGGCTGTCTCCCAGCAGACCATGAAGTCAGGAGAGCCACTAGACAAGGGTATGCCTGGAACGGCTGGTGAGCACTGTACAAGGATCACACACCCGGGAACCACGTTAGAGAGGTAGTTCAACTTTAGTTCCAGAGAACAAAGGGCTATGTACCCCTTGGGGAGTGGGTGGAGGGTTCCAAGATAGGTGTACATAATTGGTTGGAACTAGGCACTTCAAGGATGCTTGATTTGCATTAAACAGCATGCTCCCATCATATGAACGGAAACACAGTACCTAATTATCCTAACAGCACAGGGAGGAGAGAGCTAGCGGGGAGCTGTGTCAAAGGCCATATATCAAATGTGGCTAGGGGCATCTTTCTAGAGACATTCTCCAGATGAAGTCAGGCAAAGAGCAGGAGGCCCTGCTGGAAAGAGGGAGTCCTGCACCTTAACATTGAGTTCAGAATGGCCATCTGGACCAGTTCTTGTGTCTTTCCACAAGAACTGCCCAGGCCTATTTGGGTCCCAGCCAGAAATGACCAAGAAGATGGTCCATCTCTTGTTGACAGGTCAAAGGCTGAGGAGGCAAAGGAGATGACACTCCCAATGAGACACCAAGGGCTCCTGAAAGGACATTCCTGACCTGGTAGCCTCTGTCCAGGCCATGTGCCCTCCACAGGCCTTTCTCTCCTCCATTCTTATGGCTGTCTTTGTTATTCTCCATTTTACCCTGTCCCCCATACCAAACCATCCCCAACCTAGAGGCCAATGACTATGATGATACTTCTTCTTCATTAAACCGAAAAGCCAGCTGTTGTTCCTACTTCACTCCCCCTCCCTTAACAGCATGATTTCTTACTATCAGACCGGTGGTCTGAGAGGGAAGCGAGGCAGGACTGGCCAGGGGAGGGTGGAGACCTCAGGCAGTGGGTGAGCACAGTGAGAAACACACTTCTCAGGAGGCAGGTTCTTTGAGTGGCTCATTTAATTGGGGCAAACAAAGGCTATTTTAACCTCCAGGAAACGGGTAGAGGATTTCAGGTCCTCTACCCATTATTGGTGAGGGTACATTATTGGCTGGGGCCAAGGTGCTGGGCATGCCTTATTTGCATGAGGAGAAATTTCAGGTGCTTTCTGGACATGACCTATAGCAGAGAAGTTTAACTTACAACCTGGCTGCCAGGCTATGTGACCACCTCAAGGGTGGCAGAGGTGGAGGCAGAAAGGCTGTGTGTGCCTAGCAACATGAACAGGGAGGGAATGATCCTACTTCTGCTGGTCTCAACGTGAGATTTCTGGGATTTGGACATGCCTAGACTTCACTCTTGCGCCACGCGCCCCCTTCTCTTGCTTCATGGCTTCTGCAGCCCCACACCAGATAGCCAGGATATTGTGGGGATTTAGATGAAATGTCCTATATTCTCAGGCATCCAAATACTTGATTTCCTAGTTGGTAACACCTTTTGGGTAAGTTTAAGAGGTATGGCATTTGTTGGAGGAAGTATGCTATTGGATTAAGTGTTGAGGCTTCAAAAGCCCACACTATTCCTGGCTAGTTCTTTCTTTGCTTCGTGCTTGTGTATCAAGATGTGAGCTCTACTGCTCCAGGGTCATGTCTGCCTGCCTGCCACTATGAACTCTGACTCTGAACTGTAAGTCCCAAATAACCCCCTCCCCCTTTTTATTTCCTGTAGTTTTTGTCATGGTGTCTTATCTCAACAACAGAAAGTAACTATGTAAAAAAAGTAACAGTAAGACAGTAACTATGTTAATTAGTTTTCTTGTTCTGTGACAAAAATGCCTGATTAAAGCAATTGAAGGAAGGGAGAATTTATTTTGACTCACAGTCCATCACAGTGAAGACAGCATGGCAGAAGGAGCCTGAGGAAACTGGTCACTGAGAAAAACATGGAAGTAGGAGTCTGAGGCAGCCGGTTATACCTCATCCAGTCAGGAAGCAGAGAGATGAATTCTGTTCTTAGTCCTCTTTCTCATTTTCATGCAGTCCAAGGACCTAGCTCATGGGAGGGGCCAATCACGTTCAGGGTGAACCTTCCCTATCCAATTAAAGCTCTCTGAGAACTCCCTTACAAACACAGCAGAGTATGCATCCTGTGATTCTAAATTCTAGCAAGTTGTCAGTTAGATTATCATATTTACCAAGGCGCTAATACAACCTTTAACATTTTGTAAGGCACTCTTGAATATCTCATCTCAGACAGAGGTCACAGCCAAGGTATTCAACACTAGCTCTCTGGCTATGATCATCGCTCTGCCTATGGCCTCCTCACCTTCATGTTGATGCCATCCAGCGCCACCACCATCCCACCAGCTATTCAAAATGGGTGTGACGCTCTCTCCAAGAAGTCCATGGGGTTGGTCTCAAGGAGAATCTGACCCTTTGGCTTGTTATCCTTGTAGCCTCTGGGTTCTTGCTGCAATTTTGTGCTTGAAAAGCACTAATATTAAAGCTCCCTTCATTCCTTACAAAACAGACAGGCAAGTGGAGATAAAAACAAATAAATAAGCAAAATGGGCTTTTGAAGAGCCAGGGAAATATTGACAGACCTTGGCAATTTTCAGGAAGAAATGATGAGTAACAAGAAAGGACTGGTACATGGAGGGAAATTGTGAGCCTCAACAACAGCAACCTCATCAACACACAGGCAGGCCAGCTGCAGCACCCCACCCAGCACCTGCAGAGAGAGAGAGAGAGGGAGAGAGAGAGAGAGAGAGAGAGAGAGAGAGAGAGAGAGAGAGAGAGATGTGCTACAGTCCAGCTAGCCAAATCCCACCCTCTTTCCAGCCAGTGTCTGTGTAAGTGTGGTCCAAAGCAGTGGCATAGCTGAGTTACACCTAAGCTGTAAAATAAGTTATCACGAGCTTCTCTTGAAACACAAAACAGGCAATACTTGCTCACAGGAACTTTTTCTAGTAAAACAGACAATGGATGATACCTGGAGTTCCATCCCTTCAGGATGGGGAGAATTCTGACTCCAACTGAACAGAGCTGAAGTTACAAAACTCATGGAGTTCATGCTTCATCGCTTACTGTAGGTTTCTTTCCCTCATGGTTTCCCTGTCTTTCCTTCTGTGTATGGGGGTCTTCAGCTGTCTTCTCATAGCCCCTAAGCTGAGATATTACCCAGCATTTTTCTTTCAAAATATGATTTTCGAGACTCATTCTTTACTATTTTAAGGAATTACTAGTCAATTACTATCACTTGAATATTACTAGCCAGTCTCATTCTTTACTATTTTGGAAATATATCACTTACCTAGTGTTTTGGTCAGCTTTCCACACCATGACATAATACCTGAAATAAATTCTTACAAGAAGAAAAAGGGCTATTTTAGCTAACAGTTTAAGAGGATCTTCTCCATAATCACTTGCCCCTTTTGCTCTGGGCCTTTCTGGAGGCTCAGTCCATCTTAGCAGTCATGACAACTGAGAAAAGAAGAGAAGGTGAAGAGTCTCCACATCCTCTTTAAGGTATGCACTCTGTGACTTGAAGTCTTCCCCTGGGCCCCGCCTCTGAAAGGTTCCATGGACCTCCTACTAGCAACACAGACTGGTTTGCAAACCCTTACTTTGTAGTCACTGAGGGACATTTCAATGTCCAAGCAGACCACCTGGAAGGACCTGTCTTCTGTAATACAACCCCTCAAACTCTGCAGTGCTTGTTGGCAGCAAATGCATACAAGTCTGAACCTCTACTGCTTTAAAAGGGATACTGTATTGACTCACCTCCAACTGATTTCCTTGAAGGCAAATTCTTGCCTCTGAGATTCTGGAAACTCAATTGGTATCACAAAGAAAATAGGCTGTGGGGTATTTATAAATTTTCTAAGATACCAAACTTCCAGTATATGCTTGAAACCATGCTGGCAGATCTTTGTTAGCAAGTAATTTATTTGCTAAACAGAGCTCATTTTTAATGTGTTTTTCACATAATTTCCCTGCAGGAATTAGAAAACGCTGATTTAAACAGTCATTGAAAAATATTAAAACTGCATTTTAAAAAGGATGCATAATTCAGTCTTTTTATTAGTTCAGATATTACCCCTATGTCCCAATGTGTTTGAGTTATCACTCACTCTGCAGAGAACTCTAGGCACAAACATTAGGCATGAGGCAAACACAAACTCAAGGACATATTTGTGGTGAGCTCTCAGGCCTTTGGCTTATTCGTTGATTCATCATTTATGTGTGTATGTGCATGTTCATGTTGGTGTACAGTGCCTTGAGGCCAGAGAACAACTGTGGGGGGTTGTTATTGAGGAAGTCTTCACCATCTTTCTTCCTCTCTCTCCTTGCTTGTGTCATTCCTTTCTTTCTTCCAAGACAGGGTCTCTTGTTGGCCTGGAGCTCATCTATTAGGCTATTCTAGCTGGCCAGCAAGCTCCACGTAGCTTCCCTTTTCCTACCCACCTCCATAGTTCTGCGATTGCAAGCACCCACCAACATGCCCAGCTTCTTACATGGATATTCAGGGTTCTTGTGCTTAGACAGTAAGTACTTCACTGACTAAGTCATCTTCTTGGACCCTATATTTACATTTTTGGAGACAGGGTCTCATGTAGCCCAGTTAGCCTTAAACTTGATCTGAGGATGATCATAAACTCTTGAACTTCCTGGTTCTGCCTCCAAAATGCTGGGATTACATGTATATACCATCACATGAATTTATAGAATACTAGGGATTAAACAGAGTGTCTTGTACATGCCAGATAGGCACTGTACCAACTGAGATGTACTCAGCCCCAGAACATTGGTTTTAAATAAGAGAAATGGACTGTATTGAACTTAGGCTAAGAGATCTGATAGGCTGATGCTAGACACCCTTGAGGCTTCCATGGAGACAAGAAGGAAGGAAATGGGTAGGAACTGGAGAAACTGGGTAGCTTGAAAAAAATAAGCTGTGGGGTATTTATAAATTCTCTAAGATACCAAACTTCAGTATATGCTTGAAATCATGTTGACAGAACTTTTAAGCATGTAACTTATTTGGCTTTGCCCAGTAGAACAAAGTAGACTGCTACTGCCCTGCTGACCCTCAGAATGAGAGGCCATATAATGCCCAAGTCAGAGCTTCTCTGTGCCACTCTGCTCATTGGCCTTGGCTTAGAACCCAAATGGCCAACCCCAGGTCACCTGCAGTGAACACAGTGAAGGGGAAACCAGCCCTTCCATCTACACTGATGGTCGGAGTGGTGGTTTGAAGAGGTATGGCCCCCATAGATTCATGTGTTTGAATGGCCATGTACGGCCGTGATAGAGGAGGAAATGTGTCACTGGAGGGGAGTGGGATTGGAGGTCTCCTATGCTCAAGCTATGCCCAGCATGGTATACAGTCTCCTTTTGCTTCCTGAGGATCAAAATGTAGAGTGCTCAGCTCCCTCTCCAGCATCATGTCTGCCTGTACACCACCATGCTTCTCGCCATGATGATAATAGACTAAACCTCTGAAACCATAAGCTAGTCCTTATTAAATGTTTTGTTTTATAAGAGTTGCCATGGTCATATTGTCTCTCCACAGCAATAAAACCCTATGGTCAATCCAAGCATCTTCACTGTGCCTCAGGACCCCAAACATATAAAGGATCTTAAGTGCTGGATTCATTGTGACAGAATGCCTGAAAATTTGACTTAAACAGGAAAGGGTTTACTTAGGCTCATGGCTTCAGAGCCAGTCTGTAGTTCTTTGGCCTGTTGCTGTAAGGCAAATCACCATGGCAGGAGCACTTGCAGGCTGGTCCTTTCATGGTGTCTTGGAAGTGGAGAAAACCAGCCTGTGTTTTGATAACCCCCTTGGAAAATATGTCCCTAATGACTTACTTTCTTCTATTGGGCTCCATGTCCTAAGGATTTCACCACTTCTCATTGATGTCAGGGGCTGGTACATGGACCACTGGGGACTCTAGGAACCATAGCAACACCTACAAAACTTCCATACCCTATATAAAAAAACCTAAATCTAAATGAAGCCTCAAATTCAGCATCTTTAAAGCACATCTAGAAATGGGCTTGTTCTATAAACCCATGTTTCAGTATTTTCCATTGTGTCAGTGGGGGCTTGGATTCCATAATAATCAATGTATATGTGAAACCCATTTTCAAGAAAATAGCAAGCAGGAAACTGGGGAGATGATCCAGTGGTTATGAGCATTTACTGTGCAAACATGAAGACCTGAATTTAAATCCTTGACACCTACATAAAGTCAAGTATAGCCATGTGTGCTAATACCCGTGTGAAGGGCAGGGAAGATAGACAGATCTTGTGAGCTTGCTGGCTAGCAAGCCTATAAGAAATGGTGGGCTTTGCTTTCAGTGAGGGACCATGTATCAAGGAAACAAGACAGACAGTGATAAAGAATGACCCCTGATGCCTTCTCCTGGCCTCAAAAACTCATAAACCCACTCCACTAAAACAAACAACACTAAGCAAGCTGGGCTGAAAGGGTAAGATGTAATTCTTATATGCTTTTCTCTGCAAAGTTAAATAGATTTTCAAATAATGACATCCAGTTCAAAGTAAAGACTTGTATTGAAATGTTCACACAGTTCATTTCCCTAATGGTGCTGGAGAGGTTTAGTCACAACAACAGAGTGCCCCGTGAAATACATACTCCTGGGTGCATGATTAACCAAGCAGTAGAAACCAATGGGATCTTCATGCTGGGGTGTTATAGTTCAGACTTAAATTGTGGCTACTGGAGAAATGGTTCAGTGACCAAAGCTCTTGCCATGAAGGCATGAGGCCGTTAGAGCCCATGTAAATGCTGGGTAGGTGTGACTGCCCACCTGTAATTCCATCTTCAGAAAGCAGAGACAGGATAGAGCAATCTGGTTAGCAAGACTAGTCACATTGGCAAGTTCTTCTGATTCAGAGAACCTGACCCACTGGACAAAACGGAAGAGAAATGGAGAATGATTCCTGACATCAACCTTGTAGGACTCCAACGCACACATGTGCACCCCACACACTATACACACACTCAAAACTACTCATAAAAATAAAAAAAGAAAAAATGCCCGAGTCCTATGCACATCACACACATAACGTAATCCATAATTCTATATGTCTTATGGATACTACATATGCCATGCGAACAGTGATCTTTGGTACTATGTGCTAAATATGATATATGATTATGTATAACACAAAGCATAATGTATAAAGCAGACCAGAATGCATTCTCTACTTCATTGCTTCTTTTTCTCAAGTTTCTCATTTACCTCTTATTATTTGCTCACCCACTTTGGAACTCATTAAGGGGTAATCTAATAAGCATTATTCCTTATTAAGTAGATGATTAGGAACAATGTTAAAGCAGTGTATTAAATGATCTGATTGGGATATCTGTTGTGTGGCTTAATGAGGAAAACTCAGGTTGGCATATCATCCTGAGCTACTACTCATTTTCAGTTCCTGGTTTTATTTTCACAGACCACTTCATTAGCTAGCTTAAGACATTAGGCATATATAATTAAACCATCAATGAATGGTAGTGTCAGAAGTAAGAGAGTTGAAAAGTTTGCACAAAAAAAAGCAGCAGTGAAGTAGAATGGGAATTAAATGAATGGGGAGTCAATGAATAAAACAGCCCAGTCTGGATAAACTGACCATAAACAAAGGCTGATGGTGGGGAGGAAACTCTTACTCCCTAGCTGTTCTTTCATCTGGGCACACTCATTACAGTCCAAATGCAACTATGGTGCTGAGGACATGGATCAATGGGTTAAGTGCTTGCAGAGGAACTGAATCTGATTTCTAGAATGCAACTAAAGAAAAGCCAGTGAGGAACCAGGGTGATGGTTCAGTTGGTATGCTATTTAATTTTTTTGTCAACTTGACACAAGATAGGGTGATCTGGGAAAACGGAAGCTTAACTGAGAAAATGCCTTCATCAGAGTGGCCTGTGGGCAAGCCTGTAGAATTTTCTTGATTAACATTTACTGTGGAAGGGTCCAGCACACTGGCTGGTGATCCTAGGGTGGGTATATAAGCAGTCTGAGCAAGTCAGTAAGAAAATTTCTCCCTCCATGGTGTCTGTTTCAGTTCCTGCCTCGTGTTCCTGCATGCGCTGTAAGCTGGATAAAAAAAACTCCAGCCCATGCTGCTTTTGGTCATGGTGTTTATTGAAGCAATAAAAGAGCAAAACAAGACATAAACCATGCCTCCTTGTTTATCTGTGTGCAATAACTCTACCTCCTTGTTCAATTGTATGCAATAACTCAGCTTCCTGTTCATTTGTATATAATAAACACATGGAACTTTCAGGATACTGTGATTTATCCATCAGAGAGGCCGGCCCACTGGATCCCAGCTTTTCTGAATGTCGGTGTGTTTGTTTATTCTTCCTTCCCACATGTCCCAGTTAGGTTCATTCCTGGAGCAGTTCAGGACACAGCAGCAAGAGGATCCTATCCAGCATAGCCAATAGTTGAGCTCCAAAACAAAACAAAACAAAACAAAACAAAACAAAACAAAACAAAACAACAACAACAAAAAAAACCAGTAACTAGTACTGAGGAATGACAATTGAGTTTGTCCTCTGGCTTCTGTTTGTGCATGCATAAATGTCATGAGCTCCTGCACACAAAAACATGTGAACATAGCACACACACACACAAATGCTATGGTAGGTTTACCAATCAATTTGCAGGATGCTATTTCTTCATCTCTTAGTGGATGAATATATGAAATGATGGGCTTGCATATCCACTTCCTGAGCTGCAAAGCATTTCATTTACAGCTCTAGTCAAGCTGAATTCCACAGAACTTGCCAACATGATAGGGAAACTGGCCTCCCTGGTAGCAATGAATTTGGACTTCTTTTCATGTAAATCAGGGAGAAGATGCTGTGGTCTAGTGCTCACGACTGTGGTATGTGGGGTCTTAGAGTCACACCCATGATTGATTGGTTGGGCCATTATCTGACTTCTTTAGACTCAGGTGTACCCATCCTGTGGGAGAAGCTAGGATTGTTTCCTCATAGGGCAGCCAGTGAGATGACGCAAGTGAGAAGCCCTTAGATCAGTGGTTCTCAACCTGTGGGTCATGGCCCTGTGGGGGTGTGTGTCAATGACCCTTTCACGGAGGTTACATATCAGATATCCTGCTTATCAGATATTTACATTATAACTCATAACAGTAGCAAAATTACAGTTATGACATAGCAACGAAAATAATTTTATGGTTGGATGTCACCACAACAAGAGGAACTGTATTAAAGAATTGTAGCATTGGGAAGGCTGAGAACCACTGCCTTAGATGCTGCCTGGCACCAGTACTGACTAGAATCAGATTTTAATCCTTAACCTTGTGTGTTATGAGTCTACAAAAACCTCCACATGTATCTTCTCATCTTAGCCTTATTAACACCTATGTTCTTAATATTTTTGGTTTGGTTTTATTACAATTTAATATTTACCAGTGTACCATCATGATCTATTTGGTATAAACAGTTTTATATAGGTCAGGGAATGTGTTTCCACTGGTAGAGTACTTGCCTTCCATGCAAAGCCCTAGGTTCAGTACCCAGCACTGCGTAAGCCAGGTATGGTGGTGCACATGTGTAATCCCAGCACTGAGGAGTTGCAGGGCTTCACAGAAGCCCAAGATCATCCTTGGCTACACCAAATTGGAGGTCAGCTTTTAACCCCTCTCAGCTGCAAAAGGAGAGACAAAACAAAGAAAGTTGAATCAGCTGGTGACATAGTTCAGGAGAACAGTGATGTGTGTGAGCTTCACGACACGAGGAGGCTCTGGGTTGGGGAGGTCACAGCAGACACAGTGATGTGTTGAGATGGGGAAGCCTCACTGTCTAGAGCTGATGACCGATCCACGCTTTCTTGGTCCAGACCTCTCCCGTCTCTGCTCAGAATATGTATGTATGTCTGTTTATGATTTCCACATCTTTTACCACTCCATATCCCATCAGAAAATAGTTATTAAAGGGAAACTGCTTCTGATAGCTGAAAAATAATGGTCAGTGGGTTACGTCATGCCAGACTGTGAGACTCTCAGTGAAGTCAGATGTGGGGATGTATCTCAGGTCCAGGCAGGTGGTTGCTCTGCACACCTACTTCCCACATGCAGGAGTTTCTTAGAACTGATAGACAGGCTCAGCCTCTTGCCCTGCCTCTGTTTGTTTACCTCTGAGTACTAGAGTTGCTTCCTGGACATGAAATTCCCTGCCCCCCTTTGAGGGTGAGAGTAGTTTGCTGGTTTGAAATAGCATGGTGCACAGTGGCTCCTATGTTTGAGTGTTTAAGTCTCCAGTTAGCGGGACTGTTTGGGAAGGAGTAGGAGGTATGGACTTGACTGTGTTCTCAGCTACTTCTCCAGAATTGTGCCTACCAGCTTGTCACCACATTTCTCGCCCTGATGATAATCGACTCACCTTCTGAAGCTGTAAGCAAGCCCCCAATTCACAGCAATAGAACAGTGACAAAGACAGGGGCAGCTGGGAAGCTCAAGAGCATAACTGGACAGTCAAGACCCTCCTGGTCATTGACACGCTAACACAGCACTGCCTAGGCCTGGAAGAGTTCCTGGTGGCCTCTGAAGTGGCCTCTCTGGTGCAGTCATGTGTGCATGACTTTCTTCTGGTCACAGGGTGCTGTGCTTATGGCTAGCTTTCTTTAGTAGGGAGCTCAAAAGTCAATTGTTGCTTTGTGCCTGGACACTCCTCCGTTAAGAGTTGTGCAACCACCAACATTTCTATTTTTAATTACAGAGAAAGCATAAGTGCCATTGAAATAAAACATGAGGTTATTGGTTAAAGCATAAACAGTTTATGTGACTTTGGTTTCCTTTCACAAAAATCTGAGGTGGACTCTGTTTTATTTTGTGAAGGAGAATTCCTGGAAAGAAGCTGTGTCTGTGAAGACTTAAAATTGCAGCCATGTGGAAAGTTGGAATGTTGCAGTTCCAGAGGCTAATTACTTTGTCTTGGGCTAGTTTTAATACCTCACCCCATAGCCATGCCTTGCCCACCTCTGAGTCATAACTAATACCCTATGACTAACAGCTGAAAACATTTCCAAATCTATCAACTAGATTTACCACTAGCTCTTATCAACCCCAAAGCTAAGAATGACATCAGATAGTAGGTTGAGCCTATAGAAAATCTCCCCTGCTTTGCTGTAGCAGTTTCTCTGATGTACCCACCAAAGTATTTTAAACTTGCCTTGATTTTGTGCCTTGATTTTGCCTTTGATTTTGTTCTTAAAAGTAAAACTTCATGAAACTTCTTGCATGTTGGAAAATGGAATTTTGGGTAACCTAAACTTATGCCCCTGGGCCATGGTCACTCAAACTGGCTCCAGAATAAATTATTTCTTATTTACTTTAAGATGAGAGTTGTGGTTGTTGTTTGTCAATAACTCCATCCTACAGATTAGCTGGGTTTTGTCACAAATTAGGCTGTGTGTTTTCGGGTCAATGTTAGCTTCTAAAACATATCTTTCTAAGAAACAAATAACTGAATAGAGAGAGGGGCCCCATTAATGGCCCTCGGATGGCTTCCTGAAGGGATAAAGAGTCAATGTGAGAGGGACTGAATTATGGCAAAAGTTGGTGAGAAAACTTGAAGACTTTCAGGAGGAGACTTGGATGTTTTGAAGGTAAATTTCAATTAAAAGATAAAAGGGAAGCCAGTGCTTGAACAAGCTGTGTGACATTCACAGTTAGGGACTTGTAGCTGGAGAGGTAGCAATAAGATACATGTGGGGAGGAGCTTTAAAGGCCCAAATGAATAAAAGTGTGAGGTAACATATTTTAAATCTTGTTTAATGAGCTAGAGATGGAGCAAGCCAAGAACTGAAACATATCTCTTCCCCAGCATGGGTAGAGGAAGAAAAGTGACAAGAGTGTTCTTCTCAGTAAACAGCTGAAGTAAGGGGAAGTTGAGGCAGTGAGGGGAAATTGAGGCACAAGCACCCTGGAGGTGGGAAGGAGAGGGATATCTCAGCATGATCTCATCATAAGATTCATTCACCCAATAAGGAGACCCATCAGGCTCTGGAAACAGATATGTTGAGCAGAAAAAAAAAAAGGTCCTTCCTGAGAAATTTAGAATTTGCCTAAATTTTGTGCCTGTGCAAAAGAAATGGTAGTACAACTCAAAGGTGATGGAACCTTACCTTCACTCCACAGATAAGAAGCAGTCACAGCCAGATGGTTAAGACTGACTGTCAACTTGGCAGAATCAAGAATTGCCATGAGGTAAACTTTGGGGTGTGCCTGTGAGGGAGTCTCTAGATTAAGCTAATTCAGTGGGACGACCCATGCCGTGGGCTGAGGGAGAAGGGACTGAGCATTAGCATTCCTCTGTCCCTGCTTCCTGACCGTGGGTGTAGTGTGACCAGATGCTTGAGGACCCTGCTGCCATGCCTTCCCTCCATGATGGACTGTGCCCCCTTGAACTGTGAGACACATTAAACTTCCTTAGATTGTTTTTAATCAGGTATTTCATCACAGCAATGAAAAAAGTGAAAAATGCACATTTTATTTAGTTCTTCAAAACACAGTCTCCTGTGGTTAGTTGGTGTTTAGGGCTGGGGATCAGCCTGTTGTTCTAGGTTCTGCCAATCCGTACCTGTGTGGCCTTCAAGTCCTCAGTTTTCCTAATTTGGACTGGAGGCTCCTGTTTCATGGCAAGTAAGGAGGACTGAGTTCCAGGTTATTGTCATGTCAGTGACATCCACATCAGGGTTCTTCCTGAAAAATGGTTGGTGAAGAGTGATAAGCTTAGTCAATAGGGAATGTGTTGTGCATGTTCATGATGTGTTCATGATGGTGTGTGTGTTAGAGCGTCCATGTGTGTGTGCATGTGGATGCCAGAGGTCAAGTATGGGTGTTGCTTCTTAGAAGTCACTGAGTCTGTCAGACTCGGCTGCTGGTCAGTGAACTCCATCCACTCTCCTTCAGCCTCAGCCCCAGTGGGATCCCAGGGTGCTACCTTGTCTTTTTGTTGTGTTGCTGTTTTCTATGTGGATGCTGTGGCTGGAACTCAGATCCCTATGCTTGTGCAGCAAACACTCTTCCGACTGAGCCATCTCCCCAGACCAGCAGAAAGTACTATATACAGAAGACCTAGGTTCTAGGCCAACCCACTGGCATGAGACGAATTGAGTTGGCACTAGGGCAGTACCACAGCATTGACAAAGTGTGGATGTGGGAAGCAGGTCCAGATGGTGCTGTCTAAATCAGGCTGCGAAGGTGGGGGTAGGGACACGACCACATGAATCATAATTTCCAAATTCCCAGAACAACTCAGAGGAAGGAAAAGCTATGAATGTAACTCATCCTAGGTGACCCTGGCCCAGGAAGTCCACAACAGTCTTCCAGTTGGACAGGGTCAGAAGGTCATTTCATTATAGAGAATGGGAGAGTGTCTGATGGGGGAAAATGCTAGCATCTGGGCCTTGACATCCTTCATTCTTCTGGAAGGGAAGAAAGAACAATTGAGTGACTTTTATGAGTCTTACAGCAACTTCTGCATCCCAGAGTGTACAGAATGCCCAGAATAGAGGAAGTACAAGAAGATAGATGGAAAGTGACAGCTGCTGGCTTAAATGGGTAGGATCTGTCTCTGTACTTTTGGGAATCTTTTTACCAGTTTGTTCCCAGAGATTTTCATTTAAGTTTGAGATTCAGGCGTAACCTTATCAAAAGGGTGAAGGACACCAGTAGCACCAGATGTGTATTTTGTATCACTTGCCCCACAAACATCACCTCAACTAACCTTCACAGTGTAAGGGAGAGACTTGGTGCTCATTTCATAGATGAGCAATCTAAGGCTTAGAAAAAGCAAGTGGCTATTTTCTGGAAAGTGATGTCTACAGAGGAATTTAAGTTTATTCTTTCTTGGTCCTCCTCCCAAGATGGTCTTGTCAAGAACAGAAGTCCTATGCTCTCCCCTATAGCATGTGTGAAACCACCTGCTTTGATGAGATTCCACTCTGTCTGTGCAGTTCTATTCTAAAGGTTTATGGTTTTCTTAGAAGCCCCTGGACTAAATTCCAGGAGCAGTCTTATCTGAGCTCAGAATTATGTGGGTCAGCATTGACCAAGTCCCCAAAGTTGCTGCCATAGAAAAGTAGAATCTAGCCAGATGCAATGGTGCATGCCTGTAATCCCAGCATTCGAGGAAGCAGGGGCAGACAGATCTCTGTGAGTTTACAGCCAGCCTGTTCTATAAAACGAGTCCAGGACATCCAAGGCCACACAGAAAACCCTGTCTTGAAAAGTAAAAACAAAACAAACAAACTGGAACTCACCACCTTAGCTCTTTTTTTTCCTCTTTAAGAACTCTGTAGACCAGCATTCCAATCATTGTGCAAACTCTGGGTTGCCTTCTTGTGTCTCCCTTCACGAAAACTGAAGGGATTCAAGCTGAGCTTCTACAGCATGGCATTTGTTCAAACCTTCCATCTGCCCTGCAGGAATTTTGTTTAAAAAAGAGAAAAGAAAACAAAACAAGACATAGTGGACATTTTTATGAAAAACAAATAGAAAGTAGCAAATTCTTCAGGATACATATACTCTCAGAAAAGATAAGAAAAACATTATTCTATTCTGACAGGGAAGGAAATGTCTAAAGGAGTGGGTGGAGAGCTTTTCTCTAACCACAGGGGTGTGAAAACACTCACTGAACCAGGTCTGTGAAAGAGGTCTAGCACTCACCCCATGACTCTTGTTCCGGCAGATGGAATCTACTTAACCTCCAAACCTGCCAAGAGTGGAGGTTGCCCCAGCCTCTAACGCACCTCATCCCAGTGTTCAGCAGTCTCTCTGTCAGGAACTGGTTCCCGGTGCCCAGTGCAGGGCTGCAGAGGGGCTGCAGTTGTGCCTGCTTCCTCTTGGTACATCCTCAGGAGGGTTAACTCTATTTCCTCAGCACTCCCTGAATGTCAAAGTCTTGCACAGACTCCTATCCCAAATCAACGCAGACATGTTCATTCTTGAGCTCGTCGTGTTGAGTCTGAGCCTGCCATCCTGCCTGCTCTCCCCTGTGAGGGCAGGGCTCAGATGGCCTGGGTCGCCTGTGCTGCAGCCTCTAGACTCCCAGCTCAGGCCCAGAAGTAGCTCAGTTAACTCAGGGTCATGGGACATTTTGAACTTGTTCCCCAAAATAACACTGGGAAATATTTATTGGTTTCATGCATCTCTGGAAAATTTAATAAACACAGAGTCTGGAACATCTATTTTCTAGTCTGTGTTATATTTTGATTTCAGGTAATTTATCGATGTACCCCCTTTTTCCCCACCCCTCTATTGTCTTTCCTAATTCATCGATCATCAGCTAATCTCAGTGATTATCTGCTGTGTGCCTGGCTATTCTGTCCAAGGCTGTATCCTTTACCCAGTTTCCTGAACATACTGGGTATTCTCTGCTCTCTTGGGTGTTTGGTTCTTCATGGACTCAGAAATTCTCAGCATTTACTCCTCTTCTGTGAAATATAAACTTATGTGGTGCTGGATAGACCCTTTGAGCATCCTGTCAGTGATGGCTACAGGATGGACATCCCCACTCTAGGAAGAAATCAGTGAGAACATTCTAGGTTTTTTAAAGCATCTTAAATAAAGAAAATCCAGCGTGCAATGTAAACTTCTTTGGCAGAAAGAAGGGGCCCACACTGGTAACTTACTCTGATAAGCAGCTTGAAATTTCAGAAGGAAAAGAAATGGAGAAGGACCATAAAGTAAAGATGCAGTGAGGTCAGCTGCTCTCAGGCGGCAGTTCCCCCACTTTTTAGACACTTGGCTCCACAGCACAGGCGGCTGTTAGGTACCTGTTGTTTTCAAAAATAAACATTAGATTTCAGAACAGGGCACCCTGGAATAGAAAACTAAGGTTTTTATAGAATTAGTTTTTACAAATGAGGTCTGAGGTTGCAGGCAGTGTGAGACTCATCGTTGCCATGTATAACTATGTGGAAATGAAAGGAATTTAGGAGCTTGTGCTGTGGCTGTTGCTCATGTGGCAGAATGTCCCCTGGCATCATGTGGCCTATGGCCAGCATAACTCAGCTGCACTGTCCAGCTTCTGCTCCCTGTGTGGGAGCCCATGCTTTCATTTTGTTTGCAGTTCTAGGGACGGAAGCTAGGAACTTGTTTGCATGTGCTGGACGACTGCTCTACCACTCAGCTATATCCTGAAGCTTGGTATTAAAAGCATTCAGAAGGGCAGGAAGATGGATTGGTTGGTAAAAGATCTGAGTTTGACCCCAGAACTGATGTTTAAAAACAAAACAACAGCAACGAACTGAGTGTGGTAAAGCTGGGGAGGTAGAACGAGGAAAATCTCTAGTGGTCCCAGGCTAGTGAGCTTAGCCTACTTGGAGAGAGAATCTATCTCAAGGAATAAGGTGAAATATTCCTGAAAAATGATGGCTGAGGCTGACCTCTGGCTTCACTCATGCATTCATACCTGTGCCCACACCCTTGCATGCACTTTCTATACACTGCATGTTGAAGTACTATGTGCTTTGTTCTGGAAAATCAAAAGCCTTTTTAAAGACTATTTGAAAACAGATTTCATTGATCCGTGTAAGAATCACAAAAAACCCCTTCCAATTCAACCTTCTCTTCCTACATGCCAACAAAGATATTCATTCCACTCTCATGCTGTGGGCTACAGACTGTAGCCAGCACTTTCACGTGCAAAGCAGTATGGCTGTGCTTAGGAATGAAGCATATTCTATCAGCACGCCTGGGTGGTCACAGATGCTGGGCAGCAGAGTTCTGGTTTACCAAGACTATTGCATCAGCCCCTCTCAAAATGTCATTCTTTACTAATGATTATGGAAGAAAAATATGAGTCAGGCACTGTGTGGCAGTATGCTCAACAGAAGCTCTGTAACATCTTTGCCGTAGAGTCAGCCATCTGTGTCAGTGATTTCTCTCCCTCTTTAATAACTAATGGAATGACCAACAGAATTCTTCTCATGTCCCAGACTAGCCTGCCAAAGTACCAGTTCAGAAGTCTGGGGCTGGGTAATATTGTCTGTCACTGTTGCATTTCATCACAGCCTGTGGCTGGTTTTCACAGACCTAAATGACCTGTTTGCTAGGGAATCACTTAATGTGCCGTATGATCATCATGTTCTGTCCTTGCATTCTAACATAATGTCACATTCCACCACCACCAGATCATCTATAAGTGTACATATGGTTGCATGGGGGCCAAGCTTCGCTTGTCGGGACTCTTCTCAGAAGACAAAGACAATTGAATCCCTCAATATTTATCTAAGATGCTGTTATTTCATGGCAATCTTTCTCCTATCATCCCTTCTCACCCTTCTTTGTTCTCTCTCTCCCTCCCTGCCTTTTCCTCCCCTTCCATTTTTTCTCTTTCTCTCTCCCTTCCTCTTCCTTCTCTTTCTTCTCTCTTCCCCCTTTCATTGGGTCACACCTCCCCCATGTTGGCATACTTTTTAAAAACTTTTATTTACATTTCTTATATTTTTTTCTCCCTACTCCACTTCAATCCCTTCCAACACCCCAGTACCAGCTAGGAGAGAGAAAGGGTTAGTTGGGAGAAGGGGCATAGTTCTCTTAGCTGCTTCCTGCTGGTTAGGGAATCGGGTTCCCTGGAGCCAGTCTAATCCTCATTTCAGGAGATCTCCAACTTCTTGTCTCACAACAGCAAGCAGGAAACAGGAGCAGCCGTGTCCTTGCTCTTAACTCCACACTCTCTGGGATCTGGCATGCATTCTCTCTCAAGTCCTCAGATTTAAACTGTCTGGCAAAGTTCCACCCAGAGCCTGCACAAAACAAATAGTCTGCTGCTGTGGACCAGCTGAATCAGCCCGACATCCCACCCTTGGAACCAAAACAAAAGCATGTTTATATCCACAACACCCCCATCAGTGGCCATTCTAGAGTCTTACCTCTCACTAACCTTTTGTGAACATGTCTGATACTTCCTAGATACAACGCTTGGAGAAGTAAGGCCCTTCCTTTTTCACTCAGAGCACTTCAGAAACAGAGCAGACAACCTTTTAAAGGTTCTTAGTGGAAACATTATAGAGAAAATGGCTTTTTGTGATCAGTTAAGGCTTGGAACTGACACTTTTCAAAACTTCCAAAGTTGAGCTTTGTTGAGATTGTTCTCAGACACTTAGTTCAGCATGGGAAGCCAAAAGAGCTTAAAAGTGTAGTTGGGAAAGGAGTTAGCTCTGTGGTCATCACTGTGTGTTTTATTTACAAAGAAAATATTCTTTACAACTTTGTTGAATGAGTTTTATGGGACAAAAGTTTTTGTTTTGAAGAAAGAGATACATAGCTTTTCTGGAGCAGGGACCTTATGCCCAGGTTCCTGTGCAGAGGCAGAGGCTGGCTCACCATCTCAGGAGGAAGTAGGTGCTACCACACAAACTGAGCAAGATAGAGGTCAGATGTGCCAGGTGCTCAGGTCTTCGCCGTGTACAATCAGGAGGCAAATTTTTTTCATTATTATTATTATTATTATTATTATTTACATTTTATTCACTTTGTATCCTCCTATAAGCCCCTCCCTCCTCCTCTTCCGATCCCACCCTCCCTCCCCCTTCTTCATGCATGCCCCTCCCCAAGTCCACTGGTAGGAGAGGTCATGAGGCATCTTTTTCTGAAGCCCAATACAGCTACTCATGGCATCTCCCAGATAAGGTGGTAAACAAGGTGGGTGTTGACTGGTAGAGCGTGTCTGTGTGCTTATCATTAAGTCAAGTGTGCAGGGAGGAGAGGAGAGGAAACACAGTTTCATTTCCTGAGTTAAAGTAGGGACATGAGAACATGACCTGTAAAAACAACAACATGCAGAGTTCAGGAGAACAATAGCAGGCCACATGGAGTTGAAAGTTGAAGTTCTTTCTAAAAGTGCCTCAGTGCTGAGCGAACGCTTGGTTCTAGAACGTGTGCTTTATCTTCTCTGTTATAGAAAAGGGACAGTATCTATGCTGAGTTACACTGGCAAATGCCATGATTTGCTGTGTTGCCTTTCTAAAGGTAGCTTTAGAAAATACTGCCTTATGAATGTATATGAGGATGATCTGAATGTGGGACACAGCCAAACTTCATCTTGTTTGGTCTACAGAGTGGCAGCAACTTCCTCAATAAGGAAACAACACTTCTACTTCAAAAGACTTTGGTGCCATGTTGGAGAAAAATCCAAATATTCTGTTTTAGAGCATCATCATGTCGCTGTATAGTCTGCCACCTTAGCAACACAAAGGGTGAACCACGTATCAACAGCAAAGCACCAGAATGATGGGTTGTGCCGTGTGTGTGGAAAACATGCTTACATTCAAGAGAACTGTAGATTTTGTGGTTTTCCTACATTAATGTGATGAGATCATGTAACTGTGGGAAGGCAGTCTCAGACATTTGAGAGAACCTGAGGTTTCATGGCTTTCTTATGTAATGTGATGCTATCATGTAACTGACGGCATCTCCCTGGATGTTCTAGGTTTTAGTTTCTCTGTCTCAAAAATAGTGGCCTCCAGGACAGCCCCAACTCACTCCAGAGCTCCCATGAATCACTATGGAAGTGCTATTCAGTGACCCTGTATCCCTTATGAGGCTTGTGAAAAAGTAAAGCTAAGAGGAGTGGGCTGCTAAGGGCTAAAATGAATAAGAAAGACGCTGGCACTTGGGGACCCTTGAGGGACTGAGAGCAGAGGGGCCACCTGCAGCCTCCAAGGCCTACAGCGTGCACCATGTCCGTTGAGCCGTGGTTGGCCCTGTGGTGAACAAGCCTACCAAATGCATACATACAGAGGTTCTGACTCTCCAGTGTCTTCCAGAAAGCAGAGCCAGGTGCTCCATCTGGCACCCCATTTGCTAAATGTCCCGTTTATGTCAAATGCCAGGAAATGTGGCTGTTTAAAATCCCAGGGAATAAGATTTCCACTCAGCAGCTTTCTAATGGACACATACCACACTCCGTGAAGCAAAAAAACCCTGCTAAGCGGTCAGGTCACAGGCCTCTGCTCACTAGCTCCCTGGGCCTCAGCTGTGATATAAGATACAAGGTGAGGAAGATCTCTTAGCTTTAGTGGCTGGTTAGTACACCTGGTACCAACAGAGGGCAGTGTTGCACATCTCCAGAAACACACAGGCCAATTGGACCAAACTGAAGAAACACTTTCACCTTGTACTCAACAACAGCCTTTAAATAAGGAACAGGAGCAGCTAAAGTAGCCAGCCGTCAACACTTCCTGCTCCTAGGCTGAGTTTGTTTCTATCACTACTTTGATATTTGCAAAAGGCTTTCTAATCATTTGAAGAGAACAATCCTCCCTATCACTTTTCTACAGGATGCCAGGTCCATTAGCCTTGGGTTTTTTGTTTTGTTTTTCTAGAAAACTCAGATCTAGGGAGGTTAGCTAGATAGCTTTAGGATTTTAAGTCCAGAAGCAGAGTTAGAGAGCAGAGATCAGACTCAGCATCCCACATCCTATGCTAAGGGACTTTCTGGTACCTTCTCAGCCTGGCATATGAATCAACAGCGTATGACACCTCTCTCTCTCTGTCCCTGTCTTTCTCTCTTTCTCGTGTGTGTGTGTGTGTGTGTGTGTCTACGTGAATATGTGGGTGTGGGTGCATGCATGAAATCAGAAGTTTTAGCCTCAGATGTTCCTTTTCTTTGAGACCAGCCTGGGACTTGTCTATGTAGGTCAAAGTGGTTAGTCCCTGAACTTCCAGGGATCTTCCTGTCCTCTGCAGACCTCTCATTTTACCATGTTCTACTCTGTCCCAGTGATTTCAAATGATATCTAAACATGGGTCCTGGCACTTGTGGGGAAAGCAGTTTATCCACTGAGCTAGCTTCCCAGTTCTACATTTACTCTTCACTTGTTAGAGATGGTAGTCTGGCCTGGGAGTTGGCTGGGATCACAGGATTAGGTCACCTTCTATCCCTACCACCCATGACTGCTGCTTAGCACAGCACAAGATGCGGGGTGATATCCAAACTAGTTCATTAGGTCTATTCTTTAGGCCAAAGAAAGAGGTAGGGAGAGAGGAGAGACAGACACCTGAATCTGGCTAGAGAACGAATATATTCAAGTACCTGAACAGCAAAGATTCATCCTCTGCCATTCCCTCCCATGACCAGCTCTTGGAAAAGTGATTATTGAGAGCTAAGCTGTCAATCTCTTCAGCACTCTGCACTCACTGATCTCTGACTCCACTCTGACTCTCTTAGTGCTCTTCCAACATTCTGAAAACAATAAATCACTGTTTTGGCTAAGCACACCGTGTCTATGGTCACCTATCTGCAGAAGCCCAGCCTGGTGACACATGCTATTATATGATGCTCTGGCAGCTGAGGAAACGCAAGCCATTTCTGAGATGGATGAACTGTCATCTCTCAAGTGAAGACTATTTCTTTTACAATGACATCAACAAACTGATGAATGAAACTAACTGGCAGAGTTTCATAGCGACACCTTGCCAATTTATTTCTGAAACATCATTAGACCAAAGAAAGTCCAAGTATGTGCCTGTATGTATTTCAGAATGACAAATTAAAATTGCTTGGGTTGGTGGTCAGGCTTTTTGATGCTTATCACAGTGTCAATATGATCTGGCAATGCACATAGGTTCTGTTTAGACATGTATCTTGTTGGATGGCAGAAGTATCTGGTTTAGGGCTGCGAAAAGTTCCTCTCTGTCTGGCACCTCACTTACCCACCTAGTAAAGGCTGTTGGCCCCACAGACACAAGTGCTACTTTCGCTCTGACTAAGCCCCTTGCCAGGCTTGGGGCAATCGGAAGGGGTGGAGGGCATGCGGTACTTTGATGGTGCTAGCTTGGTCTTAGGCAACATATTTAACTCTGAAAGGCTTGTACCCACATCCTCTTCACTGTGGCTGGGTTGCTGGTATCTGGCGGTCACCATCTTTGGTGATACCAGATGTTTGGCTGCTTTTGCCAATTTGAACATAGATTGATGTAGCTATTGATGGACCATGCAGATCTTGTCTCTGATACATTTCAAGTCACTCTCAGTGATCCAAAGACTGCAGAACAACCATTGCCTAAATGTCTCTGTTATTGTGAAAGTTTCTATAATCCAAAATGGCCCCTTGAGGGTTCGGGAGATGGCTCAGCAGGTAAAGCGTTGTCATATAAGCTTAATGATCTGAGTTCAAGCTTCAGCATGCATGTAAAAAGCCAGGCACAATGGTTTGAAACTAATTTCAGCACTATGGAAGGTAAGGCAGAATGATCTTTGGGACTGACTAGCCACATTGTTGAGCTCCAGGCTCAGTGACTGCCCTATCTTCAAACAATAAGGTGAGGAGAGACTGAGGAAGACACCTGATATCCTCTGGCCTCCATGTACATGTGTACCCCTAGATGCTGTGTGTATGCATGAACATGTACACACACATAAACACACACACACACACACACACACACACACACACACTCAAGCTCGTCTACGCACATGAAGGCATATGGATAGCACCTTAAAATTTCATTCCTTTGGATGTAGCTATGTTTTATTTCAAGCCATCATCAAATGTCGAATCCAAAGTGTTGTAGAGAGAGTGCTGTCCCTTCTCTCACCTTGCACACCGAGGCCCAGGAAAAAGCAAAGGCTTGTGTTGGTGTGCGATGGCGTGGAGTCTTATTTGAGAATTGGCAGAGCTTGAGCTGGAATCCTGCATCTCTGTGGGACAGAGTCCTGGTTCATGAAACTCTTCGAGCTCTTGAGCTGATGACACAAATAATCATGTTTAATTCTCAGCTGCTGGGACTTATGGTCAAACTTAGGGATTTTGGGACCCTTGTCTCCATTGAAGATGCCTCACCTCCACTCTGTTCCTCCTCCTTCTGTCCATCTTTCCCCTCCTTCTTTCTTGTGTGTATATACATGGGGGTGTGTGTGCATATGTGGGTACAAATGCTTGTCTCTAACTGAATCAGTGGCTCACTGAATTCAGCATCTTCTGGCCACCATGTACTTGTGTACCCATAGATGCTGTGTGTAAGCTCGAGCGATCCTCCTGTCCTGGCTTTTTATGTAGGTGCTGGGGATCTGAACTCAGATCTTAAGGCTTGTATGGGAGGCACTTTACAGCAATGTCATTTCAGTGAGCCCCGTTCTGCGTTGGTTTTGTTGTTTGTTTGTTTGGTTGCTTGGCTTTGATTTGTCAAGACAGGGTTTTTCTGTGTAGCTTCGGCTGTCCTGAAACTTGCTCTGTAGACCAGGCCATCTTCAGACTCACAAAGATTCTCCTGCCTGTTTCCTGAGTTCTGGAAAGGTGTACACCACCGTGGCCCATCCATTTCTGTTTTATTCAGCATAGGCTATGATTCTTGCTCTCAGGTGAGGCAAGGCTAGAACAGGTGACTTTCCTGAAGACACCACCACAGTGTCTACAAAAACCTGAAGCATATTTTGGATCTGATTCTTACATTATTTGTTCAGTAGGACACATTTGAGTTCTGTCTAAGCATACTGTTTAACACCATTACAGAGCTGCTTGACACATTCTCATGTTTGATTCTGACCGCAGCAAGTTTTCTACCTTTGTGTTTTTTTTTTTTTTTTAAACTAAAAGGAATTAAAGTCAATGACAGCAGTGAGTAGAAAATTCTTGGTATAGTTTCCTGTTGTGCCTACAGTCGCAGTTATTTATGTTTAAAATTATATACTTCAAAATATTTCTACACTTTATAAAGGCCCAGTATTTCTTTTCTAAAAGCGATCTGATTTTGTTTATTGAAATGGTGAAATTATAATCAAGGAACATTGAAGGGAAAATAATTCACTATTCAAGACTGGCGGGTGAGCTTACTCTTTCTAGCTTTCTTTCTGTCCTGTATGTATGCTCAGGGTAAGAGGAGGGCTTTCATTTGTAGTCCTCCCTCAGCTTCAGAAGTGTGATTCTGAGCTTGGGCAGACACCATCTCACCACATCACTGTGTGCTGTGGAACCTACAGCTACACAGTATGGAGAGCATCTCAAATACCAAAGTGACTGGCATGTTAACGGAAGGCTCTCATTTCATCCCCAAGCTTTATGCCACACTAGAAGCCATGGGCATCTGTTTTTAGGGAGCGACAAACAGAAAATAATAGGAAGAGAAAGAAGAATACTCAAAAATTCAGAGTGTTTGGCCCAAAGAAGAACCCTAGAAGCTCCTCACTCAGTATCTTTCAGAATCTGAAGGCCTGTGGCAAAGAAAGTGTGGGAGGCAGCCATTAGCTTTCACCCTTATGTAAATAAAAATGTTATGACTGCAATTGAAGAAGAGGCGTGAGTGTGCATATGAGTGTGAGGACAGGGTTGATGTTGCATATGTTTCTTTTTTGCTCTCTGTCTTTATTTTTTTCTCCATTGTACCTTTGAGACAGGGTGTGTCACTGAACCTAGAGCTTGCCGACTAGGTCGGGTTGGTTGGCCAGCGAGCCCTGATAATCCTCTGCCTCCACCACCCCGGCTCTGCAGTTATAGGTAGATGTGCCACAACCAGCTCTGACCGCAGCTTCTTGTGCGATGCAGACTGTGCTTACCCACTGAGCTATCCTCAGCCTCTGGATTTAAGTTCTTTGGAAATCAGCTTCCTCAAGGTGGAAACTGCCATTCAGGAGAAGGGCTGGGAAGTAGGAAACAGAGGAAGCCCTGAGGGAATGTGTATTCTAACGTAGGTGTAGCCTGTCAAGATCGACTACTGACTCCGAGATCAACTAATGCATAGTGAACTGTCAAACTCCTTACCTCGTGGGACAGGCTCAAGCAGGGTGGCAACACTTTCCTTGGGTTGAGTGTTGATGAACAACTGATCAGGGTCCTCAAAGACTAGCAATGGCAGCTTTCTCCTCAGGGGTGTTTATAGACCGAGATGGCTCAAGTACAGAGATCTTCTGGAGCTAGTAACCCCTGCTGCTGTGCTGTGACTAATAAAAATGCAGAGGTTCCAGGCCGCAGTGGTGCTGTAGCAGTTAGAGAGCCCCACCTGAGCCCAGCTTCCCTGTGCACATGTCTGTGTGTCTGTCCTTTTTTCATTCCCTTGCTACCACTAGCCAGCATTCCAGGACCCAAGCTGTGTGGGACATAGCACTGCATAGTGCAGGGTGTTCTGTCTTGGGCCTTTAAGGATGTGACGGTCGTCTACTATTGTTGATTGTTCCTAAACCGTGTACTGTATCTCTGCTGTCTTCTGCCCTTGGATTCTAAACTCTGGAACTCAGATGGCATGGCAAGAATGTCTTCTCTTAGCTCCAGATTGCTCCCAGTTGGAATGACTCAGCAAGCAGGCTTAACAGCCTCAAGCTACATAGCAGGGCTGGGATCCTGAGCTGATTTCTTCACCCATGAGTCATATGTATGGGGTCATGTTGGGCATCTCTGAAGTGTTCATATCTCCTTGTATTCCCAGCTTTGCGCTAATGGCTTCAAGACAAAATGTAAAAGCCGTACAGCCTTTGTTTTCCTCTTTCTCTTTCTTCTTTTCCTTCCTTCCTTTCTTTCTTTTTGGTATGCATGTTTCTTTCTGTGAATATGTATCTGTGCGTGTATGTGTGAGTATGTGATGAAGGACAGAGGTCCGTAGGTGCCATTCCTCCCCTGTTTTTGAGACAGGGTGTGTCACTGGCCAGAAACTCACCAAGTCAGCTAGAATGGCTGGCCTTCAAAACCCAGGTATCCTTATGCCACCCCCACTCCCCAAATTGGGTTTATAAGCATGTACCGCCACACCTGGCTTTTACAGAGGTGCTGGGTATTGAGATTTGGATCTTCTTGCTTGAAAAATTAAAAAACAATCATCATCATCATCAACAACAACAACAAAAACCCATTTAACCAACTGATCTACCTTTAGCCCTCACCTTGTTTTTAAATTTTTAAACAGCACAAGATTACTTTTGGCTTCTCTTATTTCTAACAGCCTCACAGAAATATAATAGATATACAAAACTGCATGTATCTAATGCGGACAAGTTAGTGAGATCAGATGACTGCAGGCATCAGCAATGTCATTGTCACAATCAAGGTGACACATTCAACACCTCCAGGAGTTTGCTTTGTTTTTTTGTGTCCCCACACCTTGGTGGTGGCATGACCTTCAATCTTTTGACAGATTTTGAAGGCACAGCACATTGCTTCTCACTGGACTTATCCTGAATCGCAGTTCTAGAATTTATTCTTCACATCCCTGTCATCTCACAAGGCTCTTGTTTCTCTATATAGATACAAATGGCCAAGAGATATATGAAAAGATGCCTTTTGTGAGAGCTGAGGTGATGGCTCAGTTGGTAAAGTGCTTGTCTTGCAAACATTGGGACCTGGGTTCAGTCCTCAAAACCCACTTAAAAAGTTAGGCCTGGCGGCACACACTTGTAATCCCAGAACAAAGATCATAGAGATAGGCAGATCCCTGGTGTTTGCTGGCCAGCTAGTCTAGCCCATTCAGGGAGGTCCAGGCCAGTCAGAGATCCTGTCACAAAACAAAGCAACAAGGTTGATGGTGTCTGAAAAGTGACACCCGAGGTTGACCTCTGGCCTCTGTATGATGTACACCTCCTCCCCACAAATACCAAAACAACAACAAAACCCAAACACCTAAATACAGTGGAATTCACAGATCCAGCAGGTCATGGTGTAAAGCTTATCCTATAGTTAGAGGTTCTGATACCAGGCTCCACCCTGGGAAACTTGAAAGGATCCAGCATGTCTCTGCTTGCTACCAGAAACTTATGGTAGCATGGGAAAGGCAGCCCAGAGCAAAGGTAGTATCTGTGGGGAGGGTCCCTGTAGTCTCCCCTCCTCTGGAAGCCTTCTGAGTCCACTGAGCCATCCAGCAACGAGTGGGCTTGCTTTCTTTCTTTGATTTACTTTTTCTTTCTTTCTTCAATTTATTTATTTTTTATTAATTATACATTATTCTGCCTGCATGTGTGTCTGCACACCAGAAGAGGGCACAAAATCTCATTACACATGGTTGTGAGCCACCATGTGGTTGCTGGGAACAAGGTACAGGGCTTTTGGAAGAACAACCAGTGCTCTTAACCTCTGAGCCATCTCTCCAGCCTCAACAAGTGGATTTTTTTTTGTTTGTTTGTTTGTTTTGTTTTGTTTTTTTGTTTTGTTTTCAGTTGGCTTTCATTTCTACCCTTTGGCTTGTGCTTTCGAGTCATGAGTGCTGGGATTCCCAATCTTGGCAGCGAGTGCTTCCTAAATGTAAATAGATGGACACTGCCAGCTGCATGCAGGTGCATATAGTACCACCCTGGTGCTGGCTGGGTAAGCAAGCTGTAGTAAACAGTAGTGCTTGCTCAGCCCTTTCCACACGGGCAAAGAAAATATACAGCTCAGGCCTCTCTGGGCACACCCAGAGTAAAGTGCAGCCTGTTAGCTCAGCAGACATTGGGCAGCCCTGCTTGCTTATGCACTTTCAGGAGACCATGCCGGGTGAGCCCTGGGGACTTGAACATTTATTTAATCTTATCCATAGTCTGTATTTGGAGGAAGTATGTGTGCAGGGAGAGAAAAATAATTGGACAACCACAAACCAATCTTCTGTTATTGCCACCTAAAATAACTTCAGAGCCTCCTTGCCAGGTTGACCACATCTGGCTCAGAGTTAGTCTTGTGTTTTCCCTGCTGTACCTGAGTTTGCCTCTCTTGGTACAGTGAGGGACTGTGTGAACTTAGCCACTTTCCAGACCAGTAGCAGCTTTTTCTTTCTTTTTTCTTTTTTTTTTTTTTTCTTTCCTTGCTCATAGTCAGAAGAGGTAACATTCCACAGCTGGCTCTGGAGTCTTTCCAAAGGGCCACTTGTCCAAACACCCCTTCCTTTAGTCTTAGGAAACCCATGAGATGCTGTGTTGACAGTTTTGTAGCACTGTTTCTAGAAGTTTCAGTCAACTCCAAATGCTTTCTGGATCAGTGTACTGACTCATGATAATTCTGACTTTGTGGTAAATGCCAAGTGTCACCTACTGCACTGATCTTGCAATAGCCTGTGTCTGTGTATGTGTGTGTCTGTGGGTCTCTGTGTGTACAGGGCCCATTTTGGATGTTGTTCCTTAGGTATTATGCATTGTTTTTATGAGACAGGGTCTTTCACTGGCCTGGGACTTGCTGACTAGACTAGGCTGAGTGTCCAGCAAACCTCAGAGGTCTTCCAGAGTTTGCCTTCTCAGATCTGGGATCACAAGTACCATTTCTTGTTTTGTTTTTAACTATGGTTCTTGGGTTCAAACTCAGATCAACTAAGTGAGCTACCTAGCCTTCTTGCAATGTTGTATCTTATAACATCACCACTAGATGGGTGACAGTTTTAATAATGACCAACAGTATATCACCAACAATAATAATTTATTTACTAGGTATTTACAGTGCTGGCTAGTTTTATGTTAAGTCGACATAAAACTAGAGTCATCAGAGGAAAGGAGATTCAACTGATTCAAATGCTTCCATGAGATCCAGCTGTAGGCAGGCATCTCAGGCATTTTCTTATTTAGCGGGCCTTGGGGTTCTTGAAGAGACTAATACCCCAACCAAGGACCATGCATGGAGAAGACCTAAAACTCCTGCTCAGATGTAGTCCATACACTCATCTCCAAGTGGGTTCCCTAGTAAGGGGAGCAGGGGCTGTTTTTGGCATGAACTCAGTGGCAGGTTCTTTGATCACCTGGAGGTGCAGCCATGCCAGGCCACAGAGGAAGATGATGCAGCCATCCCTGATGAGACCTGATAGACTAGGATCAGATAGAATAGAAGGAGGTCCTTCTTTATCAGTGAACTAGGGGAGTGGCATAGAGGGAGAAGAGGAAGGGAAGGTGGGATTGGGAGGAGATGAGGGAATGGGCCATAGCAGGGATACAAATAGAATAAATTGTAATTAATAATAATAATGATGATGATAATAATAATAAAATATTAAAAAAAAGAAAGACTGGGGAAGGGCCCAGCCCACTGTGGGTGGTGCTGTCTCTGGGCTACTAATTCTGAGCTCTATAAGAAAGCAGGCTGAGCAAGCCATAGGGAGCACTTCTCCAAGGCCTCTACTCCTGCCTCCAGGTTCCTGTCCTGTTTGAGTTCCTGTCCTGACTTCCTTCAGTAATGAACAGTGATGTGGAAGTGTAAGCCAAATAAACCCTTTCCTCACCAAGTTGCTTTTGGTTCTGGTGTTTTATCATCATGATGATGATGATGATGATGATGATGATGATCCTAAGTAAGACTCTTACTAAGTTCTGTGTTCTATTTAGGTGTTCTATGTATTATATGCAATCTTTCTACTGCCCTGGGGTAGTGACTATTAGCATTGTCTCTAACACAGCCTGGAAGGTATTAGACATGTTCAAGCTAAGTTCTGCAGTCCACGTGTGGCCCAGAGTAACTATGAATGAAAACCAACACAAAATTGTGAATTTACTACAAACATGATATTTTGGGTGATTTGGTTTTCTCTGTAACTCAGTTGTGTAGTTCTTGAACTTGATTTTTGTAGATGCTAGTGTTGTATCTCAGAGTCAAAAGGTCCAGCACCCTGTGAGTGCTGAATCTTCCCCATGATTGTGTGATGTCTGCACACCTCACATTGTCCCCAGTGCTATTTTCTGCTTCTATACCTATGGTTCTGGAGGGGTCGCAATGCTGAGTTGGGGACTGAGGAGAGACCAACACGTGGCTGGTAGAAGTGGTTTAGAGAGAAGAATGGAGCAATAATCTTGTGAGCAATAATCTGGAAGGCCCAGTCCTTCTAAGACCATTGTGTGGGGAAGTCAGCACTGTAGAAGCCACACTGTTCTGGATCTCCCATACCAGCTTCATCCTCAATCACTCTAATGTAGCTCCTGAAGCCCCCAAGGAAACCCTAAGATGTATAGCTTAATTGGTAGAGTGCTTGTCCCAAATGGCTGAAGCCCTGAATTCAATCACCACTTCCATATAAACAGTATGGTGGTATAAGCTAATAATACAAGCCCTCAGGAGGTAAAGGTAGGAAGATCGGGAGTTCAAGAACATCCTCAACCACATAATGAGTTTGAAGGCAGCCTGTGCTACTTAAGACCATGTCTCAAAAACCAAACAAACAAACTATCACAAGCAAATCAAAACTCTAGAATTCCAAGCAGCAAGACCCTTCTGTAGGGTGACTGCTGGGATTCAGAGACCCTCACCTGTATATCAGGGCTTTGCTGCTTGCCCTAAGGACAGGAAATAGCTGGGCTTCTTGGTGTTGTCATCTCTGGCCTGTCCCTGATGGATGAGAAATGCTTTTCTCAAAGTGTACACTTAGTGCAACTGAGAATCGATGGGAAAGGGGCTCAGAAGTGCCTCAGCAGTCATAAATATTTCATGCTGTTGAATCAAATGGAAAAGGCAAGGCTGTTGCTTTTTCAAATGGAAGTGGCAGAGACTTCATCCCATCTGAGATTAATAGGCAAACTGCCCAGCGATTAGAGCACGGAGACAAAGAAGAGAGCAGCTAAGACTGTAGCACAGAAGTGGAAGGTTCCAGTCTGGGGGGGTGTTCAGTGTGAACTCCATAGGTCAAGGTACTGGCAAGGCTGCAAATGGTCTCCCTTTATGCCTTCCTGGAAAGCAGCTAAACTGAAGAATTGTTCTTAAAGTCCCAGGAGAACTGAGGTAACACCTATGAAGTTTCTGGAATCATGTGAGTAACAATATGCAGTCTTACATGCCTTCTGAGCTCAGGGAGGAGGACTTAGGTGGAGTGCCTGGCACTTCCTTGCCCTCAGTCAGAGACTGTCACAGTTAGGATCATTCCACATGGCTGAGTAGATGGGCTGTTGGTAAGGAATGACAGGGACAGATGTGTACCTTCTTGCTTTGGGAATTCTTTTCATGTTTCTCAGACTCTGAAGGCAAACACAAGGTGATTTTCCAAACTGTTTTCCCTGCTTGACCTACTTCCAAAACTGATGTTCCTATCTCTCCTTCCTGACTATTTCAGGGATGGAGAATGTGGCCATATTTCTCTTTGAGATCAGAGTATTGTTAGAGAGTCAAATCAAAACTTATATTCAGGGCAAGAGGTGAGCTGGCCAGACACTTTACCAAGTGAAACAACTCCCCACTTTCTTCTTCCACAAGTCTCCTCCCCACCCACCCTTACACCTACCCAAGGCAGGTGGAATATCTGGCTTTCTACTTCTTTTTGTTTTTACCTTTGAAAAGTTCCTTTCCTGCATTGGCACTCATTTGTTAATGGATTGAAACAATAAGTTGGACTACAGTTTAAAAAGAGGCAACCAGAGATAATCTAGTTGAAATGATGACCTGGGCCTGGGACCCCTCTAGGTATCCTGCCAACTCAGAAAGCGTGGCTCCAGGAATTCTAGGGACCTTCATCATCAAACTCTGGTAATGTATGTCATCTATAACAAGATATACTGCCCACCCCTTATCAAGGGATGTGTTGTAGATCCCAGCCGACATATCAAACATGGTAGACCCTGTGCAAGCTGATTTTCTATTTATAGTCATGTCACTGTGATAAGGGTTTAGTTTTGTATTATATATATCTTCATGAACTTTTTCACTCAAGGAAGCATTCTTCAGTCTGTCTTTAGTGTGTCCAAATGTAAGCATCTTTGCTCTTTCACTAAGGTTCATTATTAAGTAAAAGTAATGTTGTAGAACATCAGAATTTCAGTGGCTTGACAGGTGACTTCATGACTAAGAATAGCCACACAATGTGGAGGCATTGGGAGAGAGACGACTCTCATCACAGACAAGAAAGAACAGGACCATGTAAGTTTTCATCATGCCCCTGAGAATAGTATGTATTTTTAAAAACAAATGATTGTAGGCTAGCAAGATGGCTCAGTGGGTAAAGGTGCTTGGTGCTAAGCCTGATGGCCTGAGTTTGATCTCTGGAACTCTTACAGTAGAAGAAGAGAAACAGCTCTACACAGGTAACATGGCAAACTCCCCCTACCCTGACATAAATAAATAAATGTAAAACAAACAACCATATTGTCTAGACCATTTCTGTTGATGCTTTTATACTGCTGTTGACTGGGTCACTGAAACTGTAGAAAACAAAACTGTGGGCTAGGGATGACTCCATATTTTTGTTTTTCCTGCCCACATTTGGCCCTGTGGACATAGCAGAAAAGTGGTACTGTATTCACACATCTGGCACCCTACTTCCTGTCACATAGGGTATGTCATCCTCCCAGAGGACATCTCTGCTGGTTCATCACGTACCATCACACCTGAGCTGGGCCAAATGGAAGCTCAAATGTAGGGATCCATGAAGCCTTGTCTGCAGAGGTTTGAGAGATTTTTTGATTTTCGGGGCACTTTTTTTTTTTTAAACTAAAATGAGAATTTTCCTTTCTAAGCAAAAAATTATTTGAGGGTATTGTGTTTAAGTCTACAACTCTGTGAAAGATCAACTAGAATGGTTGCAATTATTTATCAACATTTCTTCCCTCATTCTCTACATAGATCTTGGAATATGCTGTGTGTATGTGCATGCGTGTGTGTGTGTGTGTGTGTGTGTGTGCATGTGTGTGTGTTCCATTTGTTGTGGCCAGAGATTGATATCAGATGTCTGCCTTAGTCATTCTCCACTTTAGTTTTAGGACATGGTCTCTCATTGGACTGAGACTTACCAGTTTAGCTAAAATATCTGGCCAATGAGCTCTGGCAATCCATCTGTCTCCAGCTCCTTGGGCCTGAGATTAGTGTGGCATAGTGCTTGGTTATTTTGTTTTGTTTTATTTTGTTTGTGGTACTGGGATCAGAACTTGGGTCATTATGCTTATATAGCAAACAGTTTACTGACTGAGCCGTCTCCTAGCCCCCCTCTAATACACTTTAAAACGATGTTCTAGGTTCATGACCTCTGTTTCCAGGAATCATTACACCCTCATCACTTGATAGCACCATAATCCATCAGCTCTGAGAGCTCATGTACTTCAGAGAGACTGACACATTGCAGCCCCAGTGGACATAGCTATAGGCTGACGGCTGACTCCATGAGGAGTGTCCTGAGGCTATGTGAGTTTTTCAGAGCAGGGACGGGATTATGGCATGGTTCTTGTGCTTAATCTCCGCACACGATGCAAGAGATGGACATGGAGTCTCCACAAGCTGCTTGGGCCAGAGATTCTTATTTCTAAAGAGAATTTGAGATCCAGATCCTGTCAGAAGTATTTGCTGTCAGAAGTGTGACCTCATGCTATTGATTTCCTTTTAATGTCTTTAAGTCTGGAATCCCTGGAAATGAGACAGATTTCAGAAATGGACAACTCATAGCATCCACAAGGCTTCAGACAATGGAATGTGTTTCTGCTGGAATGAATGCTGCTCCATCAGGGGTGATGTGAGACACTCACAGCCCCAAGCCTCTACATGACCTACAGGATACACTAAGAATTCCAAGGACTGGGACCTCAGATAAAGCAGGTGTGTATTAGGAGATTGAACCCTATGAACTGCCAGCAGCCAGTCATGTTCTCCTTGAAAGTGGATGCTTTGTGTGGTTTGCCTAATGACTTTTTCATTATCTTTTTTTCCCCATTTTTTACTCCACTCCCTTCACCTTTCATTCTTTGTGAACTCTTGAGCTCCTGACACTTCTGCCTCTACCTGCGAGTGCTAGGATTCCAGCCATGCATACCACACCTGGTTATGTGGTACTGGGAATCAAAGACAGGCTCTGTGCACGTGAGGCAGTTTACTAACTAAGCCCTGGCCCCAGCCCTTGACTGGTCCTTTTACTTCAGAGGGACAAGGGACCCACGTGGAGTTTAGAATGAAGTCCTGCTCATCCTCCCAAGTGCAATTGGTTAGTAACATTTATGTCATTGTCATCAAAATCACAGACAGAAGCAATTTAAGAGAGGGGATTCAAGGTTTGTTTGGCTGAAGGACACAGAGAGATTTCTGGCTATCATAGTGGAACAGAATGAATCTATCCTGATAGAAAGAGCATTTGACAGAGGACGTAAAGTGAATTGGGAAGCAGAGAGAACAGCCTGGAACTAGGGACTAGAGAAAACTTTAGTGACATAATTCTGCCAGTTCTCTACAGCCTTCAAAATAGTATCACCAGGTGGAGAGTGACTGTTTAAAAGGCGAGCCTTGGTTTTTTGAGGCAGGGTCTTGTGCTGGCCTGGATTTCACCAATTAAGCTAGGCTGGAGCAAGCCCCAGAGATCTGCCTGTTTCTGCCTCTCCCCATGCTTCCCCCCCCCAGTGCTGGGACAGCTAGGCTGCACCAACTTGCCTGCCATTTATAGTGTGGGCTCTGGATATTGCACTCGGGTTACTGCCAGCAAGGTGAACACTGCTCTGCTTTGACTGAGGTGCTCAGCCAAATGGTTCTTAGAGCAAAGCTGACTGCTTTTCCTATTCTCAAACTGAGTTATCTAAAGTTTATCCTGCTGTGACCCCATGGGTGTTGTGGCAACGAGGAGAGCCAGACGGAGCATAGACAGTGACCATGATCTGAACACATGCAGCTCAGTTTGGTGGGGAACCAAGGAATCAGGAAGCTTTAAATGAGCATGTACAGAACAGCCTCACTCTTTCTCCTTGTGCTGGCCATTGTCTTTATTGTGTGCTAGCCACAGTTACCAGCTTTGAGGTTCTTCCAGCTGAGTGGAGACCAAGCCTCCCACCCTTAGGTTGTCCTTTTCAGTACCACCTCTGCCTGGATCTCAAGCCATCTGTCTTTCGCCTCTAGTAAAAGCAGGCTCCCATCCTCATCTTTCCTTGGCCCACCTACAGGGATTACACTCCTGATTGCATGGCTGCCCTACCAAACTGTTTCCTTTAAGGCATGCGAGCCCTTGTCACTCATTTTTGAACACCGTTTCTTCACCTCTGCAGCGTATGCTCTCAGTTCCTTTTGCTCTCTTTAGACATTGCTCCTTCTGACTAGCGATGTTGGATCAGAGCTGTCCTTCACTCATTTGTGTTGGTTTGCATGGCCCTGCCTGGTTTTCATGGCTCATGTGTAGCAGAAGACAGAGAGATATCTCCCCAGCAGCTTCTCCTCTCAGTTTGGAACCAAGTGTGTAGTTTCTGTGCAGTTTCTTTTGCTGTGTTTACATGATGCTAAATGTGATTTGCTGATCTGTGGCCTGTGTCTAGTCAATAATTTGCTTCTTTGGACTAGAAATTGATGAAGATTAAGCTCAAGTTCTCTCTCTCTCTCTCTCTCTCTCTCTCTCTGTGTGTGTGTGTGTGTGTGTGTGTAGATGTGAAGGCCCAAAGGTGATAACAGGGAAGTAATTTTCAGTCACTCATTATTCATACTTTATTCGTTAAGGCTGGACTTTTAAACCAAACCTACAGCATGCCAATAGAGTAGTTTGCTTGGAGAATCCTCTTCCAAGGATGGCATTACAGGTGGGCCTTCACACTCACCTGATATATACATAGGTTCTGGGGATCTAAACTCTCATCCTTGTGCTTACAAGGCAAGCATTTAACCATCGTGCCATCTTCCAAACCTCACTTAAGTTTCTGAGGCAGGGTTAGGGTAGCCAGCCAGTGCTAGGGAATATTTCTGACTCTAGTTCCACAGCATTGGAATGTCAACTGCATGCCATCATGCCTGCCTTTTTAGTCTGTGCTTTGAGGAATCAGACTCAGGTCCTTGGGTTTGTATGTTAAATGCTCTACTGACTAACTTATCTCTACCTCTACAAGTTCAAGTTCTTGAGAGGATAACTGCACTTTGAATATTTCTGTACAGGGCATGAATTTATGGGGACAAAGGCAGGCAGAGAGACTTGAGCTAATTAAATCAAAACAGACCACAGTGGTATTACTGACTGTCCTCTCTCCCTGAAGATACACAAAGAAGAGATAGGATGCCATGTTGATTATAGAGAGTAGGTTCTTGCAGATTTCAAAGGAAGACACTAGTGACCAAATAAGAAAAGGAATAAACTCTCTGTTGGACAGGCTTGTTCAATGTACCTTGAGTATAAACTAAAGGCAAAAACTCAGGTCTTTTGGTGGACATTGCTTTCTACCCTCAGTTTGGTTGACTTCTTCCTGAGGGAGGCAGAGGAGCTGTGAAGTTTAGAGTCCCATTTGAGGGAGGTTTGACCCTTGGGCCGTATATCAAAAGCCTAACCTGGGACCTGGAGACTGGCAGGAGCCATGAGTCAGTCTACACTTGAGAACTTAGTCATTTCAAGACCCAGAGGTGCCAGCTCAACACCAAGTAATAGTTTCCAGTCACCGAGCACTAACAAACAGGAGGTAACAGTCATCTCTAGATTCTGCCGGGAGCCCCCTGCCTGGAGAGACTGAGATGGCTGTCCCTTTTACTTCTAACACTCCTGCCAGCTCATATCTACCAGGCTCAATGAGCCTCATATATTGCACTGTCCTTTGAGGTTTTTCAGAGTTTAAAGACTGGCACCTGACATCCATCCAACTGGGCTCTACTTGGTGAGGCTAAAGTCAGAGAACACCAGCTAGCGAAGTCTCAGAAGAGTGCCTGATTTTAGAGGTAGCTTGTATCAGAGATGGCTGGGCTCAGCACAGACCAGCAAGCTATTTATTCACAAATAGACAACTTCCTTACTTCCCATTAAAAGCGGAATAAAGCATTATCAACTGGAACTTTGAAATAAGGGTGATGTTTCCTGAGCTGAAGAGCCAGCCTAATCTGTAAAGTGCTTGCTGCACAAGCAGACAGACTCAGGTTTCATCTCCAGTAAAAATGCCCAGTGTGGTACCATTTACTTAAAATCTCAGTGCTGGGAAGTTGAAAATGGGTGGCTATAGTGAGAAGTTTATAATTTGTAATTATAAGAATATGTTTTCATTTTAATTTCAGGTGTGGAGATTTGGGGCTACTTTGCAGCAGCTGACTATGATTTGCCTCATACTCTGGCAGGGGCATAGTTTTGCCAGCTGCAGATAGTTTCTGAGTGTGTGACGTTTGGAATTCTGGGAACTTTTCAGAGGATATATAAATGCTAGAGCTCCAATAGGTGTGACTGGTTGTTGGCTGGATGATGTTAGCTATTATTGGTTGTACTTTGTTAAGTAGTTGTGGGCAAAGAAGAAATTAGATATCTTAATAGAGAAGATCAAACTTGCTCCCAAAGAACTTGACACCCCTAACCAGCAGGAAGTAGTTATCAATAATGATGTCCCCTTTCCCCTCCTTTTCTCTCTTTTATCTAGTTTTTGGAGCTTAAAGGTAAGAAGTAAATGACTGGAGAAGGGTGGAAGAGAGAAAGGAACCCACAAAGCAGAAAATACAGGCAACAAGTGGATCCCTAAGGCCAGCCAGAAAAGCCCAAACAGGGCAGATCCAGGCCAATGAGAGATCCTGTCTCAAAAAACAAAGAGGATGGCTCCTGAGGAAGTACAAACCATGAACACACATACTGGTGTATGCACACACATATACATACTTTCAAAGAGAGAGAGAGACACAGAGATAATATGAATGTTTCTTACTCCACCTTTCAGGGAAATGGCAGGGTAGCAGGAAGGGAGGGAAGGGAGCTTGCATTTCAGCCAGAGCTCTTTGGAATGAACATCTGAATGGGAGGTGGGGGCAACCAGGCAGGCCTTTGAAAGTCCTGGCTCAGAACTTGGCACAGCCATTGTGGAGAAGTTCATGCTACAGCTTCAGTCATTGCTGCTGGGGCGTGGCAGCAAGGAAGGGCACGGGAGGTCTTTCTGCTAATTGATTCAGCAATTAGCAATAAACTCAAGTCTAGCCTTCCTTGGCACACACTACCATTCCTATTAAGAGAGACTGAAAAGAATCAAAGCTATTTTGGTGGATGTGCCTAGCTGCAGAGACAGTATAAGTGTGTGCATGGGCCACGTTGACAAAGGGTCTGAAGAAAACCTGCTGCACAAGAGGGGTCATGTAGAAGCAAGGATGGGGTTTCAGAGAAAGCCCAGTAGCATGAAGTAGAACACTGATGCAACATGACAGCTAACGGGTGTGTGGACAGGGCATCTTGTCTCTATGGAAACTGGAGGACAGGCAGGCTGACAACACAGTGTGCTGCTTACTCAAAAACCTGCCCAGACCCTTCCACTAAGCAGCACGTCAGAATCTAGAAATATGAATTCATCTCTTAGTCTTCTTTTCAGTTTGATAACACAAGATATTAGCAGAAAGGCAGGGAAATGCTGGTTAAGCTCTCAGCTAGTGAAAGCTCATCCACCTCTGCATGAGTGTATGTGTGCATGTGTGTGTGTCTCTGTAAAGGTTCACATGTATATATATGTGGAGACTGAAGTTGATGCCCAATGTTTTCCTGCATTGCTCACCTGTTTTTTAAGGCAGGATAACCTCTCTGTGGAGGCTGGAAAGGTTTCTGTCACCAAACCTGAAGCCTCCCCTTATTGGGCTAGGGTGTCCCAGGATTTTCCTGTCTCTGCCTTCCTAGTTCTGGGATTACAGGTACATGCTACTGTGCTTGGCCTTTTAACAGGGATTCTGGAGATGGAGGAGAGCAAACTCACCTTTTTTCTGGAGGTTGGACAAAGGGTGCTATTCCCAGACCAAGCCTCAAATTCCCATGTTAACACACACACCATGAACATGGAATAAACTGGTGCTTTCCAGGCATTTGTATTCTTCCTTTCAGAGGATTTTCCTTTCTTTTGATTTTACCAGTGCTATGAAAAGAATATTTCTTGTTGAAGAAGCTTATCAACCACATGAGTTTTGGGGAGAGAATTGATAGCTATATGCACGTACCCATGGTTGTTTCTTTTAGAGAGAAATGTAAGAAACTCTGAATGTTTGACGTGGTAGTAAAGGGTAGGTTTTCTTAACTGATTACTTAATTAAATAATAAATTTTACAGGGATACATTTGTTGAATGTAGTGTTCAGCTGCATGTTTTTTCCCCAACTATGTCACATGCTTGAGAGAGAGGTTGCTCCTGGGGAAATAGCAGTTTTGTGGGGTCCATTGTCTCCATTGTCTGTCACATGAAAGAAGGGCATAAATGTCTCTCTTTAGGACATTTCCCCCTTATCAGGGAGCTTCAAGGACAGGGCAGGCACAAAGAGGCTTCCTACATTGAGGAAGCACTTAAGATCCCAAAGCTGTTGCAGACTGGTGAAGATGAGGGCGAAAAGGAGAAAGTGGCTTTTGGCACCTCTAAGTGTCCTCAACAGAGTGCAGTCACAGAAAGCCCTCCTCCAAGTCTCTAAGGTCAATCCTGAGAAGTCAGAGCCAGCAGGGAGGAAGCTGCAATAGAAGAAGAGAATGTGAGGGCAATGGAAAGGGAAGAGGAGTAAGAGAAGGTGATGGTGGTAAATGAGGAGGGGAAGGAAGAGGCAGAGGAAGAGGAAGAGGCAGAGGCATCTTCTGATAGAACCTAGGTCTGGCTGCTCCCAAGGAGCCCGAGCTCTGGAAATTTGGAAACAAAATTCTACAAGACCTCCCCAGAAGGCTTAAGTCCAAAGGGCCCCATTGAGGAGAGGAGGCCAGGGCCATGATGCTAGAGCTTGATGCAAAGGAAATATAAACAGCATGAGCTAAAGGCTCATGAAGAGATAAGGGATTAGACTTGCTGGCAAGTCTGAGAAGCCTAAGGAGTCTCTAACATTCTTGAGTTCCCCGTAGAAAGAGGTCTTGTGCAGCCTAAGATCTGGGGAAAGCTGAGTTCTATGCCAGGGTGTCTGGCATAAAAACAACCCCAAATTTCCCCCCAGGCCAGTGGAGGAAAAACCGCTTGTGATCCTGTTCCAGGGCTAGCTCTGCAGAGCAAAGCCTGCAAAATCCTGCAGACCCTCCTTAGTGGCCACAGAGCAGGAAATTGTGAGTGGTAAGACTGCTGGAAGTGGGGCTGCTGAGCAGGCAAGTTCTTACTGAAATTTAAAAATGAAGTAAATACCAATGCAGGTGTTTGTATTGTGGGTTTCTCTGTGGTGGTAAGGAGCTTGCATCTTGGATTGGATTCCAGTTTTTCCCAGGAAGCTGCCATTAAGCTTTAAAAAAATGAAAAAAAAATTCTGTGCTCTGTATTTGTATTTTTTTATTAATTAACTTATTTATTCACTTTACAGCCCTTTCTCTCCAGCCAGTTCCACTTTCCTATTCTCTACCCCTTAATCCTCTTTCCCCTTCTTCCCTCAGAGAAGGGGGGGTCCCTATGGGTACTGACCTACCCCAGCACATCAAGTCCCAGCAGGACTAAGCACACCCTCCCACTGAGGCCAGACAAGGCAGCCCAGCTTTGGGAAAGGGATCCAGAGGCAGGCAGCATAATCGGAGACAGCCCCCACTTCAAATGTTAGGAGACCCATATGAAGGACAAGCTACATATCAGCTACAATAAGGGGCCTAAGTCCAGCCCATGCATGCTTTTTGGTTGGTGGTTTAGTCTCTATGGGGCCCCATAGGCCCAGGTTAGTTTGCTCTGTGGGTATTCCTGTGATGTCCTTGATCCCTCTGGCTCCTTCAGTCTTTTCCCCAACTCTACCACAAGATTCCCTATTGACTTTTATAAGCTTCACATACTGTTTGGCTGTGAATCTCTGAATCTGTTTTGTAATTCAGCAGAGGTCTTTAAGTAGTCCAGAGTGTTAGCAATGAGGGTACCAGCCAGATGAAGGTGCTGTGGCTGAGGGCAGTTTCTTGGTGCAAGTTATGCACTCTGGGTCAAAATTAGTCCTTTTCTTTTGGAAGTTGTGTTTGTCATGGCATCAAGAAGAGTAACCAACACAGAGTAACCAACACAGAATAACCAACACCACAGAGTAACCAACACAGAGTAACCAGCACAG